>NW_025219985.1:1134779-1136753 GCF_014825855.1 Bombus pyrosoma | reverse complement strand
TTATACGTTATATCGTAATACCATATAACGTTATACGTTATATCGTAATACCATATAACGTTCTTCGTTATATCGTAATACCATATAATGTTATATGTTATATCGTAATACTATATAACTTTATACGCTATATTGTAATACTGTAAGACGTTATACGTTATATTGTAATACTATATGACGTTATACGTTATTTTGTAATGCTATATGACGTTATACGTTATATTATAATACTATATAACGTTATACGTTAAAACGTAATATCACATATCGTTATACGTTATATCGTAATACCACATATCGTTATACGTTATATCGTAATACCACATAACGTTATACGTTATATCATAATACTACTTAACGTTATATGTTATAACGAAATAACACATATCGTTATACGTTATATCGTAATACCATATAACGTTATACGTTATATCGTAATATTATATAACGTTATACGTTTTATTGTAATACTATAAAACGTTATACGTTATATCGTAATACTATATAACGTTATACGTTATATCATAATACTATATAACTTTATACGTTATATTGTAATACTATATGACGTTATACGGTATATTATAATTCTGTATAACGTTATACGTTAAAACGTAATACCACATATCGTTATACGTTATATCGTAATACCACATATCGTTATACGTTATATCGTAATACCACATATCGTTATACGTTATATCGTAATACCATATAACGTTATACGTTATATCGTAGTACCATATAACGTTATGCGTTATATCGTAATATAATATAACGTTATACGTTATATCATAATACTGCTTAACGCTATATGTTATAACGTAATAACACATATCGTTATACGTTATATCGTAATACCATATAACGTTCTTCGTTATATCGTAATACCATATAATGTTATATGTTATATCGTAATACTATATAACTTTATACGCTATATTGTAATACTATATGACGTTATACGTTATATTGTAATACTATATGACGTTATACGTTATCTTGTAATACTATATGACGTTATACGATATATTATAATACTATATAACGTTATACGTTAAAACGTAGTACCACATATCGTTATACGTTATATCGTAATACCACATATCGTTATACGTTATATCGTAATACCACATATCGTTATACGTTATATCGTAATACCATGTAACGTTATACGTTATATCGTAATACCATATAACGTTATACGTTTTATCGTAATACCATATAACGTTATACGTTATATCGTAATACTATATAACGTTATACGTTACATGATAATACTATATAACGTTATACGTTATATCGTAATACCATATATGGTTATACGTTATATCGTAATATTATATAACGTTATACGTTTTATTGTAATACTATAAAACGTTATACGTTATATCATTATACTATATAACGTTATACGTTATATTGTAATACTATATGACGTTATACGTTATATTATAATACTATATAACGTTATACGTTAAAACGTAATACCACATATCGTTATACGTTATATCGTAATACCACATATCGTTATACGTTATATCGTAATACCATATAACGTTATACGTTATATCATAATACTACTTAACGCTATATGTTATAACGTAATAACACATATCGTTATACGTTATATCGTAATACCATATAACGTTCTTCGTTATATCGTAATACCATATAATGTTATACGTTAAAACGTAATACCACATATCGTTATACGTTATATCGTAATACCACATATCGTTATACGTTATATCGTAATACCATATAACGTTCTCCGTTATATCGTAATACCATATAATGTTATATGTTATATCGTAATACTATATAACTTTATACGCTATATTGTAATACTATAAGACGTTATACGTTATATTATAATACTATATGACGTTATACGTTATATTGTAATACTATATGACGTTATACGTTATATTATAATACTATATAACGTTATACGTTAAAACGTAATACCAC
>NW_025219985.1:1124907-1134279 GCF_014825855.1 Bombus pyrosoma | reverse complement strand
ATAGCGTATAACGTTACGTAGTATTACGTTATAACGCAAGACATTATGTAGTACTACGTTATGACGTATAACGTTATATGGTATTACGATATAAAGTATAACGTTATATGGTATTACGATATAACGTATAACGATATGTAGTATTACGATATTACGTATGACGATATGTTATAATTACGATATAACGTATAACGTTATGCAATATTATGTTATAACGTATAACATTGTATAGTAATACATTAAAACGTAAAATGTTATGTAGTATTACTATATAACGTATAACGTTATATAGTATTACGATATAACGTATCACGTTACGTAATATTAGCATATAACGTATAAAGGTATGTAGTATTACGATATAACGCATAACGATATGTAGTATAAAGGTATAACGTACAACGTTATGTACTATTACGTTTTAACGTATAACGCTATCTAGTATTACCTTATATCGTATAACGTTATATAGTATTATGATATAACGTATATCGTTATGTAGTATTAAGATATAACGTATAACGTTATGTACTATTAAGTTATAGCGTATAACGCTATGTAGTACTTTCTTATAACGTATAACGTTATATAGTATTACGATATAACGTATAACGTTATGTAGCATTACGATATAACGTATAGCGTTATGTCGTATTACTATATAACGCATAACGCTATGTAGTATCACCTTACAGCGTGTAACGTTATGTAGTATTACGACAGAGCGTATAACGATATGTAGTATTAAGATAAAACGTATAACGTTATGTAGTATTACGTTATAGCGTATAACGTTACGTAGCATTACGTTTTAGCGTATAACGTTACGTAATATTACATTATAACGCAAGACATTATGTAGTACTACGCTATAACGTATAACGTTATATGGTATTACGATATAACGTATAACGTTATATGGTATTACGATATGACGTATAACGTTATATAGTCTTACGAAATAACGTATAACGATATGTAGTATTACGATATAACGTATAACTATATGTAGCATTAAGATATAACGTATGACGTTATGTACTATTACGTTAGAACGTATAACGGTATGTAGTATTACGTTATAACGTATAACATTATGTAGTATTACTTTATAACGTGTAACGTTATGCAGTACTACGATATAACGTTTAACGTTATATGGTAATACGATATAACGTATAACGTTATGTAGTATTATTATATAACGTATAACGATATGTAGTATTGAGATATAACGTATAACGATATGTAGTATTACGTTATAACGTATAAAGTTATGTAGTATTACTTTATAACGTGTAACGTTATGTAGTACTACGATATAACGTATAACGTCATATGGTAATACTATATAACGTATAAGGTTATGTAGCATTACGATACAACGTATAACGTTATGTAGTATTACGATATAACGTATAACGATATGTAGTATTACTTTATAACGTGTAACGTTATGTAGTACTACGATATAACGTATAACGTTATATGGTAATACTATATAAAAGTATAAGGTTATGTAGCATTACGATATAACGTATAACGTTATGTAGTATTACGATATAACGTATAACGATATCTAGTATTAAGATATAACGTATAACGTTATGTATTATTACGTTATAACGTATAACGCTATGTAGTATTACTTTATAACGTGTAACGTTATGTACTATTACGTTATAACGCATAATGCTATGTAGTATTACCTTATAGCGTGTAACGTTATGTAGTACGACGATATAACGTAGAACGTTATATGGTAATACGATATGACGTATAACGTTATGTAGTATTACGATATAACGTATAACGCTATGTAGTGTTACGATATAACGTATAACTATATGTAGTATTAAGATATAACGTATAACATTATGTACTAGTACGTTATAACGTATAACGCTATGTAGTATTATCTTATAACGTATAACGTTATATAGTATTACGATATAACGTATAACGTTATGTAGCATTACGATATAACGTGTAGCGTTATGTCGTACTACGATATAACGTATAACGAAATGTAGTATTGCCGTTATAACGTATAACGATATGTAGTATTGAGATATAACGTATAAGGTTATGTAGCATTACGATATAACGTATAACGTTATGTAGTATTACGACATAACGTATAACGATATGCAGTATTAAGATATAACGTATAACGTTATGTACTATTACGTTATAGAGTATAACGCTATGTAGTATTATCTTATAACGTATAACTTTATATAGTATTACGATATAACGTATAACGTTATGTAGCATTACGATATAACGTGTAACATTATGTAGTACTACGGTATAACGTATAGCGATATGTAGTATTGCCGTTACAACGTATAACGATATGTAGTATTGAGATATAACGTATAACGTTATTTAGCATTACGATATAACGTATAACGAAATGTCGTATTACGATATAACGTATAACGATGTGTAGTATTAAGATATAACGTATAACGTTATGTACTATTACGTTTTAACGTATAACGCTATGTAGTATTACCTTATAACGTATAACGTTATACAGTATTACGATATAACGTAAACGTTATATAGCTTTAGGATTTAACCTATAGCGTTATGTAGTATTACGTTATAGCGTATAACGTTACGTAGCATTACGTTTTAACGTATAACGCTATGTAGTATTACCTTATAACGTATAACGTTATATAGTATTACGATATAACGTAAACGTTATATAGCATTACGATTTAACGTATAACGTTATGTAGTATTACGTTATAGCGTAAAACGTTACGTAGCATTACGTTACATCGTATAACGTTTCGCAATATTACGTTATAACGTAAGACGCTATGTAGTACTACGTTATAACGTAAAACGTTATGTCGTATTACGATATAACGTATAACGATATGTGGTGTTAAGATATAACGTATAACGTTATGTACTATTACGTTTTAACGTATAACGCTGTGTAGTATTACCCTATAACGTAAGACGTTATGTAGTACTACGTTATAACGTATAACATTATATGGTATTACGATATAAAGTATAACGTTATGTGGTATTACGATATAACGTATAACGATATGTAGTATTACGATATTTCGTATGACGATATGTATTATTACGTTATAACGTATAACGCTATGTAGTATTACCTTATAACGTATAACGTTATATAGTATTAGGATAAAACGTATAACGTTACGTAGCTTTACGATATAACGTATAACGATATGTAGCATTGCGGTATAACGTATTACGTTATATGGTATCACGATAAAAGGTATAACGTTATGTTCTATTATGTTATAACGCATAATGCTATGTAGTACTACCTTATAGCGTGTAACGTTATGTAGTACGACGATATAACGTAGAACGTTATATGGTAATACGATATGACGTATAACGTTATGCAGTATTACGATATAACGCATAACGATATGTAGCATTACGATATAACGTATAACGTTATGTATTATTACGTTTTAACGTATAACGCTTTGTAGTATTACGTTATAACGTATAACGATATGTAGTATTAAGATATAACGTATCACGTTACGTAATATTACCATATAACGTACAACGGTATGCAGTATTACGATATAACGCATAACGATATGTAGTATTAAGATATAACGTATAACGTTATGTTTACTATTACGTTTTAACGTATAACGCTATGTAGTATTACCTTATATCGTATAACGTTATATAGTATTACGATATAACCTATAACGTTATGTAGCATTTCGATTTAACGTATAACGTTATGTAATATTACGTTATAGCGTATAACGTTACGTAGCATTACGTTATAACGTATAACGTTACGTAGTATTACGTTATAACGCAAGACATTATGTAGTACTACGTTATGACGTATAACGTTATATGGTATTACGATATAAAGTATAACGTTATATGGTATTACGATATAACGTATAACGATATGTAGTATTACGACATTACGTATGACGATATGTAGTATTACGATATAACGTACAACGTTATGTAATATTATGTTATAACGTATAACATTGTGTAGTAATACATTAAAACGTAAAATGTTATGTAGTATTACTATATAACGCATAACGTTATATAGTATTACGATATAACGTATCACGTTACGTAAAATTAGCATATAACGTATAAAGGTATGTAGTATTACGATATAACGCATAACGATATGTAGTACAAAGATATAACGTACAACGTTATGTACTATTACGTTTTAACGTATAACGCTATGTAGTATTACCTTATATCGTATAACGTTATATAGTATTACGATATAACGTATATCGTTATGTAGCATTACGATATAACGTGTAACGATATGTAGTACTACGATATAACGTATAACGGTATGTAGTATTGCCGTTATAACGTATAACGATATGTAGTATTAAGATATAACGTATAACGTTATGTACTATTACGTTATAGCATATAACGCTATGTAGTATTTTCTTATAACGTATAACGTTATATAGTATTACGATATAACGTATAACGTTATGTAGCATTACGATATAACGTGTAACGTTATGTAGCAGTACGATATAACGAATAACGTTATGTCGTATTACTATATAACGTATAACGATATGTAGTATTAAGATATAACGTATAACGTTATGTACTATAATGTTTTAACGTATAACGCTATGTAGTACTACTTTATAACGTATAACGTTATATGGTATTACGATATAAAGTATAACTATATGTGGTATTACGATATAACGTATAACGTTACGTAGTATCACGATATAACGTGTAACGTTATGTAGTACTACGATATAACGTATAACGATATGTAGTATTGCCGTTATAACGTATAACGATATGTAGTATTGAGATATAACGTATAACGTTATGTAGCATTTCGATATAACGTATAACGTTATATGGTAATACGATATGACGTATAACGTTATGTAGTATTACGATATAACGTATAACTATATGTAGTATTAAGATATAACGTATAACGTTATGTACTATTACGTTTTAACGTATAACGCTTTGTAGTATTACGATATAACGTATAACGATATGTAGTATTAAGATACAACGTATAACGTTATGTAGTATTACGTTATAACGTATAACGCTATGTAGTATTACCATATAACATCTAACGTTATATGGTAATACGATATAACGCACAACGTTACGTAGCATTACGATATAACGTATCACGTTACGTAATATTACCGTATAACTTATAACGGTATGTAGTATTACGATATAACGCATAACGATATGTAGTATTAAGATATAACGTATAACTATATGTAGTATTAAGATATAACGTATAACGCTACGTACTATTACGTTTTAACGTATAACGCTATGTAGTATTACCTTATATCGTATAACGTTATATAGTATTACGATATAACGTATAACGTTACGTAGCATTACGTTATTGCGTATAACGTTACGTAGTATTACGTTATAACGCAAGACATTATGTAGTACTACGTTATGACGTATAACGTTATGTGGTATTAGGATATAACGCATAACGATATGTAGTATTACGATATAACGTATAACGTGATATAGTATTAATATATAATGTATAACGTTATGTAGCATTACGATTTAACGTATAACGTTATGTAGTATTACGTTATAGCGTATAACGTTACGTAGCATTACGTTATAGCGTATAACCTTACCTAATACTACGTTATAAAGTTTAACGTTATATGGTAATACGATATAACGTATAACGTTATGTAGCATTACTTTATAACGTGCAACGTTATGTAGAACGACGATATAACGTAGAACGTTATATTGTAATACGATATGACGTATAACGTTATGTAGTATTACGATATAACGTATAACTATATGTAGTATTAAGATATAACGTATAACGCCACGTACTATTACGTTTTAACGTATAACGCTATGTAGTATTACCTTATATCGTATAACGTTATATAGTATTACGATATAACGTATAACGTTATGTAGCATTACGATTTAATATATAACGTTATGTAGTATTACGTTATAGCGTATAACGTTACGTAGCATTTCGTTATAGCGTATAACGTTACGTAGTATTACGTTATAACGCAAGACATTATGTAGTACCACGTTATGACGTATAACTTTATGTGGTATTACGATATAACGCATAACGATATGTAGTATTACGATATAACGTATAACGTAATATAGTATTAATATATAACGTATAACGTTATGTAGTATTACGATTTAACGTATAACGTTATGTAGTATTACGTTATAGCATATAACGTTACGTAATATTACGTTATAAAGTTTAACGTTATATGGTAATACGATATAACGTATAACGTTATGTTCTACTACGTTGTAACGCATAACGCTATGTAGTATCACCTTATAGCGTGTAACGTTATGTAGTACGACGATATAACGTAGAACGTTATATGGTAATACGATATGACGTTTAACGTTATGTTGTATCACAATATAACGTATAACGATATGTAGTATTACGATATAACGTATAACGATATGTAGTATTACATTATAACGTGTAACTGTACGTAGCTTTACGATATTACGTATATCGATATGTAGCATTACGGTATAACGTATAACGATAGGTAGTATTACGATATAACGTATAACGATATGTAGTATTAAGTTATAACGTACAACGTTATGTACTATTACGTTTTAACGTATAACGCTATATTATTACCTTATAACATCTAACGTTATATGGTAATACGATATAACGTACAACGTTACGTAGCATTACGATATAACGTATAACGTTACGTAATATTACGATATAACGTATAAGGATATGTAGTATTACGATATACCGCATAACGATATGTAGTATTACGATATAACGTATAACGATATGTAGCATTAAGATATAACGTATGACGTTATGTAGTATAACGTTATAGCGTAAAACGTTATGTAATGTTACGTTATAACATAAGACGTTATGTAGTACTACGTTATAACGTAAAACGTTATATGGTAGTACGATATAACGTATATCGTTATGTAGCATTAAGATATAACGTATAACGTTATGTAGCATTACGATATAACGTATAACGTTATGTACTATTACGTTATAACGCATAATGCTATGTAGCATTACGATATAATGCATAACGATATGTAGCAATACGGTATAACGTATTACGTTATATGGTATTACGATATAACGTATAACGTTATGTACTATTACGTTATAACGCATAATGCTATGTAGTATTACCTTATAGCGTGTAACGTTATGTAGTACGACGATATAACGTAGAACGTTATATGGTAATACGCTATGACGTGTAACGTTACGTAGTTATACGATATAACGTATAACGACATCTAGCATTACGGTATAACGTATAACGATAGGTAGTATTACGATATAACGTATAACGATATGTAGTATTAAGTTATAACGTACAACGTTATGTACTATTACGTTTTAACGTATAACGCTATATTATTACCTTATAACATCTAACGTTATATAGTATTACGATATAACGTATAACGTTATGTAGCGTTACGATTTCACGTATAACGTTATGTAGTATTACGCTATAGCGTATAACGATATGTAGTATTACGATATAACGTATAACGATATGTAGCATTAAGATATAACGTATGACGTTGTGTAGAACGACGATATAACGTAGAACGTTTTATGGTAATACGATATGACGTACAACGTTATGTACTATTACGTTATAGCGTAAAACGTTATGTAATATTACGTTATAACATAAGACGTTATGTAGTACTACGTTATAACGTAAAACGTTATGTGGTAGTACGATATAACGTATATCGTTATGTAGCATTAAGATATAACGTATAACGTTATGTAGCATTACGATATAACGTATAACGTTATGTACTATTACGTTATAACGCATAATGCTATGTAGCATTACGATATAATGTATAACGATATGCAGTATTAAGATATAACGTATAACGTTAGGTACTATTACGTTATAGCGTATAACGCTATGTAGTATTATCTTATAACGTATAACTTTATATAGTATTACGATATAACGTATAACGTTATGTAGCATTACGATATAACGTGTAACGTTATGTAGGACTACGGTATAACGTATAGCGATATGTAGTATTGCCGTTACAACGTATAACGATATGTAGTATTGAGATATAACGTATAACGTTATTTAGCATTACGATATAACGTATAGCGAAATGTCGTATTACGATATAACGTATAACGATATGTAGTATTAAGATATAACGTATAACGTTATGTACTATTACGTTTTAACGTATAACGCTATGTAGTATTACCTTATAACGTATAACGTTATACAGTATTACGATATAACGTAAACGTTATATAGCTTTAGGATTTAACGTATAGCGTTATGTAGTATTACGTTATAGCGTATAACGTTACGTAGCATTACGTTTTAACGTATAAAGCTATGTAGTATTACCTTATAACGTATAACGTTATATAGTATTAGGATAAAACGTATAACGTTACGTAGCTTTACGATATAACGTGTAACGATATGTAGCATTACGGTATGACGTATTACGTTATATGGTATCACGATAAAAGGTATAACGTTATGTACTATTATGTTATAACGCATAATGCTATGTAGTACTACCTTATAGCGTGTAACGTTATGTCGTACGACGATATAACGTAGAACGTTATATGGTAATACGATATGACGTATAACGTTATGCAGTATTACGATATAACGCATAACGATATGTAGCATTACGATATAACGTATAACCTTATGTATTATTACGTTATAACGTATAACGCTATGTAGTATTACCTTATATCGTATAACGTTATATAGTATTAGGATAAAACGTATAACGTTACGTAGCTTTACGATATAACGTATAACGATATGTAGCATTACGGTATAACGTATTACGTTATATGGTATCACGATAAAATGTATAACGTTATGTACTATTATGTTATAACGCATAATGCTATGTAGTACTACCTTATAGCGTGTAACGTTATGTAGTACGACGATATAACGTAGAACGTTATATGGTAATACGATATGACGTATAACGTTATGCAGTATTACGATATAACGCATAACGATATGTAGCATTACGATATAACGTATAACGTTATGTATTATTACGTTTTAACGTATAACGCTATGTAGTATTACCTTATATCGTATAACGTTATATAGTATTACGATATAACGTATAACGTTATGTAGCATTTCGATTTAACGTATAACGTTATGTAATATTACGTTATAGCGTATAACGTTACGTAGCATTACGTTATAGCGTATAACGTTACGTAGTATTACGTTATAACGCAAG
>NW_025219985.1:1123402-1124407 GCF_014825855.1 Bombus pyrosoma | reverse complement strand
ACGTTATGTAGTAATACGTTATGACGTATAACGCTATGTAGCATTACGATATAACGTATAACGTAATGTAGTATTACGATATAACATATAACGTTATATAGCACTACGTTATAACGTATACCGTTATGTAATATTACGTTATAACGTATAACATTATGTTGTATTACGATATAACGTATAACGTTATGTAATATTACGTTATAACGTATAACCTTATGTAGCACTACGATATAACGTATAACGTTGTGTAGCATTAGGATGTAACGTATAACGTTATGTATCATTACGATATAACGTATAACGTTATGTAGCATTACGATATAACGTATAACGGTATGTATCATTACGATATAACGTATAACGTTATGTAGTAATACGTTATGACGTATAACATTATATAGTATTACGATATAACGTATAACGATATGTAGCATTACGATATAACGTATAACGTTATGTATCATTAAGTTATACCGAATAACATTATGTAGTATTAGGATATATCGTATAACGTTCTGTATCATTGCGATATAACGTATAACGATATGTAGTAATACGTTATGACGTATAACGCTATGTAGTATTACGATATAACGTATAACGATATGTAGCATTACGATATCACGTATAACGTTATGTATCATTACGATATAACGCATAACATTATGTAGTATTACGATATAACGTATAACGTTATGTAACATTACGATATAACGAATAACGTTATGTATCATTACGATATAACGTATAACGTTATGTAGTAATACGTTATGACGTATAACGCTATGTAGTATTACGATATAACTTATAACGATATGTAGCATTACGATATAACGTGTAACGTTATGTAATATTACGTTATGACGTATAACGCTATGTAGTATTACGATATAACGTATAACGATATGTAGCATTACGATATCACGTATAACGTTATGTATCATTACTATATAACGCATAACGTCATGTAGTAATACGTTATTACTTATAACGCTATGTAGTATT
>NW_025219985.1:1121894-1122902 GCF_014825855.1 Bombus pyrosoma | reverse complement strand
ATGTGGTATTACGATATAACGTATTACGTTATGTAGTATTACATTATAACGTATAACGTTATATACTATTAGCTTACAACGTATAACGCTATGTACTATTACGTTATAACGTATAACGTTATATAGCATTACGTTATAACGTATAACGGTATGTGGTATTACGATATAACTTATTACGTTATGTAGTATTACATTATAAGGTAGAACGTTATATACTATTAGCGTATAACGTATAACGTTATGTACTATTACGTTATAGCGCATAACGTTATATACCATTACGTTATAACGTATAACGTTATGTGGTATTACGATATAACGTATTAAGATATGTAGTATGACATTGTAACGTATAACGTTATATACTATCAGCTTATGACGTATGACATACATAACTATTATATAGTATTACGTTATAACGTATAACGTTACGTGGTATTACGATATAACGTATTACGTTATGTAGTATTACATTATAACGTATAACGTTATATACTATTAGCTTATAACGTATAACGTTATGTAGTAGTACGTTATAGCGCATAACGTTATATAGCATTACGTTATAACGTATAACGTTATGTCGTATTACGATATAACGTATTACGTTATGTAGTATTACATTATATCTTATAACGTTATATAGTATTACGTTATAACGTATATCGTTATATAGCATTACGATATAACGTATAACGTTATGTGGTATTACGATATAACGTATAACGTTATGTGGTATTACGATCTAACGTATAACGGCATGTGGTGTTACGATATAACGTATTAGGTTATGTAGTACTACATTATAATTTTAACGTTATATACTATTAGCTTATAACGTATAACGTTATGTAGTAGTACGTTATAGCGCATAACGTTATATAGCATTACGTTATAACGTATAACGTTATGTGGTATTACGATATAACGTATTACGTTATGTAGTATTACATTATACCTTATAACGTTATATACTATTAGCTTATAACGTATAACGTTATAAAGTAT
>NW_025219985.1:1116681-1121394 GCF_014825855.1 Bombus pyrosoma | reverse complement strand
CGTATAACGTTATATGGTACAACGATATAACGTATAACGTTATGTAGCATTACGATATAACGTATAACGTTATGTAGTATTACGATATAACGTATAAGGATACGTGATATTACGATATAACGCATAACATTATGTACTATTACGTTATACCGTATAACGTTATGTAGTATAACGATATAACGTATAACGATATGTAGTACAGCGATATAACGTAAAACAATATATAGTATTACGATATAACGTGTAAGGTTATATGGTAATATGATGTGACGTATGACGTTATGTAGTATTACCTTATAACGTATAACGTTATATGGTATTAAGATATAACGTATAACGTTATGTGCTATTACGTTATAACGTACAACGCTATGTAGTTTTACCACACAACTCATAATGTTATGTAGTATTACCTTATAACGTATAACGATATGTAGTATTACGATATAATGTATAACGATATGTAGTATTAAGATACAACGTATAACGTTATGTACTATTACGTTATAACGTATAACGTTATGTAGTATAACGTTATAACGCATAACGCTATGTAGTATTACCTAATAACGTGTAACGTTATGTAGTACGACGATATAACGTATGACGTTATATGGTTATACGATATGACGTATAACGCTATGTAGTATTACCTTATAACGTATAACTTTATATAGTATTACGATATAACGTATAACGTTATGTAGCATTACGATATAACGTAAAACGATATGTAGTATTACGGTATAACGTATAGCGTTATATGATATTACGATATAACTTATAACTATATGTAGTAATACTATATAACATATAACGTTATGTAGTATTACCTTATAACTCATAACGTTATGTAGTATTACCTTATAACGTATAACGATATGTAGTATTACGATATAATGTATAACGATATGTAGTATTAAGATATAACGTATAACGTTATGTACTATTACGTTATAACGTATAACGTTATGTAGTATAACGTCATAACGCATAACGCTGTGTAGTATAACGATAAAACGTACAACGTTATGTAGCATTACGATATAACGTATAACGTTATGTAGTATTACGATATAACGTATAACGCTGTGTAGCATTACGATATAACGTATAACGTTATGTAGCATTACGATTTAACGTATAACGTTGTGTAGTATTACGTTATAGCGTATGACGTTACGTAGCATTACGTTATATCGTTTAACGTTACGTAATATTACGTTATAACGTAAGACGTTATGTAGTACTACGTTATAACGTATAACATTATATGGTATTACGATATAAGGTATAACGTTATGTGGTATTACGATATAACGTATAACGATATGTAGTATTACGATATTACGTATGACGATATGTAGTATTACGGTATAACGTATACTGTTATGTACTATTATGTTATAACGTATAACGTTATACAGTATTACATTATAACGTAAAATGTTACGTAGTATAACGATATAACGTATAACGATATGTAGTATTACGATATAACGTATAACGATATGTAGTATTACGATATAACGTGTAACGACATGTAGTATTAAGATATAACGTATAACGATATGTAGTATGACGATATAACGTATAACGTTATATGCTAATACGATATAACGTATAACGTTATGTAGCATTACGATATAACGTATAACGTTATGTAGTATTACGTTATAACGTATAACGATATGTAGTATTACGATATAACGTATAACGACATGTAGTATTAAGATATAACGTATAACGTTATGTAGCATTACGATATAACGTATAACGTTATGTAGTATTACGTTATAACGTATAACGATATGTAGTATTACGATATAACGTATAACGACATGTAGTATTAAGATATAACGTATAACGTTATGTAGCATTACGATATAACGTATAACGCTGTGTAGTATTACCTTATAACGTATAACGTTATATTATATTAGAATGTAACGTGTAACGTTATGTAGCATTACTATATAACGTATAACGTTATGTAGTATTACCATATAACGTTTAAGGATATGTAGTATTACGATATAACGTATAACATTGGGTGCTATTACCATATAACATATAACGTTATGTAGTATTACGATATAACGTATAACGATATGTAGTATGTCGATATAACGTATAACGTTATATGCTAATACGATATAACGTATAACGTTATGTAGCATTACGATATAACGTATAACGCTATGTAGTATTACGTTATAACGTATAACGATATGTAGTATTACGATATAACGTATAACGACATGTAGTATTAAGATATAACGTATAACGTTATGTATTATTACGTTATAACGTATAACGCTGTGTAGTATTACCTTATAGCGTATAACGTTTTGTAGCATTACGATATAACGTATAACGTTATGTGCTATTACGTTATAACGTATGACGCTATGTAGTTTTACCATACAACTCATAACGTTATGTAGTATTCCCTTATAACGTATAACGTTATGTAGTATAACGTTATAACGCATGACGCTATGTAGTATTACCTAATAACGTGTAACGTTATGTAGTACGACGATATAACGTATGACGTTATATGGTAATACGATATGACGTATAACGCTATGTATTATTACCTTATAACGTATAACTTTATATAGTATTACGATATAATGTATAACGATATGTAGTATTAAGATATAACGTATAACGTTATGCACTATTACGTTATAACGTATAACGTTATGTAGTATAACGTTATAACGCATAACGCTGTGTAGTATTACCTAATAACGTGTAATGTTATGTAGTACGACGATATAACGTATAACGTTATGTAGTGTCACATTATAACGTGTAACGTTATGTAGTACTACGATATAAGGTACAACAATATATAGTATTACATTATAACGTATAACGCTATATAGTATTACCTTATAACGTATAACTTTATATAGTATTACGATATAACGTATAACGTTATGTAGCATTACGATATAACGTATAACGTTATGTGCTATTACGTTATAACGTATAACGTTATGTAGTATTACGTTATAATGTATAACGTTATATGGTATTACGATATAACGTATGACGTTATGTAGCAATACGATATAACATATAAGGATATGTAGTATTACGATATAACGTATGACATTATGTACTATTACGTTATATCTTATAACGTTATATAGTATTACTATATAACGTATAACGTTATGTAGCATTACGATATAGCGTATAAAGTTATGTAGCACAACGTTATAGCGTATAACGTTATGTAGTATTACGATAGAACGTATAACGTTTTGTAGTATTACGTTATAACGTATATCGTTACGTACTATTACATTATAACGTATAACGTTATGTAGTATTACGATATAACGTATAACGTTATGTAGCATTACGATAGAACGTATAACGTTATGTAGTATTACGTTATAACGTATAACAATATATAGTATTACATTATAACGTATAACGCTATCTAGTATTACCTTATAACGCATAACTTTTTATAGTATTAAGATATAACATATAACGTTATGTGGCATTACGATATAACGTACAACGATATGTAGTATTACGGTATAAAGTACAACATTATATAGTATTACGATATAATGTATAACGTTATGTAGCATTACGATATAACGTATAACGTTATGTAACAATACGATATAACGTATAACGTGATGTAGCATTACGTTATAACGTATAACGTTATGTAGCATTACGATACAACGTGGAACGTTATGTAGAATCACGTTATATCGTATAACGGTATGTAGTATTACGATATAATGTATAACGATATGTAGTATGACGATATAACGTATAACGTTATGTACTATTACGTTATAACGTATAACGTTGTGTAGTATTACGTTACAACATATAACGTTATGTAGTATTACCTTATAACTGATAACGTCATGTAGTATTACCTTATAACGCATGAAGATATGTAGTATTACGATATAATGTATAACGATATGTAGTACTATGATATAACGTATAACGTCATGTACTATTATGTTATAACGCATAACGCTGTGTAGTATTACCTAATAACGTGTAATGTTATGTAGTACGACGATGTAACTTATAACGTTATATGGTAATACGATATAACGTATAACGATATGTAGTATTATGATATAACGTATAACGATATGTAGTATTACGATATAATGTATAACGATATGTAGTATAAAGATATAACGTATAACGTTATGTACTATTACGTTATAACGTATAACGTTATGTAGTATAACGTTATAACGCATAACGCCTTGTAGTAGTACCTAATAACGTGTAACGTTATGTAGTACGACGATATAACGTATGACGTTATATGATATTACGATATAACTTATAACTATATGTAGTAATACTATATAACATGTAACGTTATGTATTATTACCTTATAAGTCATAACGTTATGTAGTATTACCTTATAACGTATAACGATATGTAGTATTCCGATATAACGTATAACGTTATGTAGTTTCTCATTATAACGTGTAACGTTATTTAGTACTACGATATAAGGTATAACAGTATATAGTATTACATTATAACGTATAACGCTATGTAGTATTACCTTATAACGTACAACTTTATATAGTATTACGATGTAACGTATAACTTTATGTAGCATTACGATATAACATATAACGATATGTAGTATTACGGTATAACGTATAACGTTATATGGTATAACGATATAACTT
>NW_025219985.1:1115171-1116181 GCF_014825855.1 Bombus pyrosoma | reverse complement strand
CGTTATATCGCAATACCATATAACGTTATACGTTATATTATAACAGTACTTAACGATATACTTTATAATGTAATACCACATATCGTTATACGTTGTATCGTAATACCATATAGCGTTATACGTTATATCGTAATACCATATAACGTTATTGATTACAAAGTATTACCACATATCGTTATACATTATATCGTAATACCATGTAATCTTATACGTTATATCGTAATACTATATAACGTTATACGTTACTTCATAATACTATATAACGTTATACATTATATCATAATACTGTATAACGTTATACGTTATATCTTAATACCATATAACGTTATACGTTATATCGTAATACCATATAACGTTATTGATTACAACGTAATACCACATACCGTTATACGTTATATCGTAATACTATATAACGTTATACGTTATATCATAATACTATATAACGTTATACGTTATATCGTAATACCATATAACGTTATTGATTACAAAGTAATACCATATAGCGTTATAGGTTATATCGTAATACCATATAACGTTATACGTTATATCGTAATACCATATAACGTTATTGATTACAAAGTAATACCACATATCGTTATACGTTATATCGTAATACCATATAACGTTATACGTTATATCATAATACTACTTAACGTTATACTTTATAATGTAATACCACATAAGGTTATACGTTATATAGTAATACCATATAACGTTATACGTTATATTGTAATACTATATAACGTTATACGTTATATCCTAATACCATATATCGTTATACGTTATATCGTAATACCATGTAACGTTCTACGTTATATCGTAATACCATATAACGTAATACGTTATATCGTAATACCATATAACGTTATCGATTACAAAGTAATACCACATATCGTTATATGTTATATCGTAATACCATATAACGTTATACGTTATATCATAATACTACTTAACGTTATACTTTATAGTGTAATACCACATATCGTTGTACGTTATATCGTAATACCATA
>NW_025219985.1:1112642-1114671 GCF_014825855.1 Bombus pyrosoma | reverse complement strand
GAATTTACTACGAATTAATACCGTATTCACAAAGAAAATATAAAACATCACACAAAACGACCAAAACGCGTAAGATGTGGACAGATAATAAATAATAGAAACACATAACACGACACTATGAATATAAGACAACCTCGAATCGTAAAACTATATACCTTATTGAACGAAACTGTCACACAATATAACAATTCACGAAATTTCCCATAAACAAATAACTTGAGCCTCAACATAAATTACTCAAGATAACTGGAAGAAAAACGTTATTATGGGAGACACACGAAAACAACACGTGCTACACGTGCAGCGGGTCCACAGAACAATGGAAGTCCTATTACCACTCCCACTAAAATTTACAAGGAAGCTTCCAGAGGCACACCTGATAACAATACACGTGGCTTAAACGCTACCATCGGATCAGCACGGAAAGTTCCTTAGCCCCAGACGCATCTTCAGCAAGGACACGTTGCCACGTGCCTTGAACGTTCCCACAGGCATCAGTAAGAAAAGTTCCAGAAGCACCGCAGACGCAATTTCAGCAATAGACGAAACCAGAACAATATCCACATTTTATCACGTACTTTGAATGTTCCCATCAGCACCAAAAAGGAATATGAGAAATCAAGACATCAGCGATCACCGAAATCCACGTTCTCTCACGTACGCTGGCAGACACCCCAAAACTGCAGCATTGCGATTCCCACAGGAGCCAACTGTCATGTGACTATCGCCCCGTGGGGGATTTAATTATAAATAAGCCTAGTAACATAAGAAAAAGTTCCTTAGTTACCTGTTAATAGTCTGCAGTGTTTACACCGTCACTCTGTCAGTTTGATTTACAAATAATTTTTACAATCAAAATTTATAAGTGTCGACAACGAGTAAAAGTCCTTAGTTACCTATTAATAGTCTGCAGTGTTTACACCGTTACTCTGTCAGTTTGATTTACAAATAATTTTTACAATCAAAATTTATAAGTGTCGACAACGAGTAAAAGTCCTTAGTTACCTGTTAATAGTCTGCAGTGTTTACACCGTCACTCTGTCAGTTTGATTTACAAATAATTTTTACAATCAAAATTTATAAGTGTCGACAACGAGTAAAAGTCCTTAGTTACCTGTTAATAGTCTGCAGTGTTTACACCGTCACTCTGTCAGTTTGATTTTCAAATAATTCTTACAATCAAAATTAATAAGTGTTAATTACGAGTAAAAAGCTGTTATCATTCGAGAACCAGAGTGTTTATACTGTCACTCCGTCAAGTTGTCTCGTAAATAGTCGTCTCGATCAAAACCAAGTTAGTAAAAGTTTTATAAGTATTAACAAGCGAGCTACCATTTTGTCAATCAAAATGTTTGTCATTCTGTCAGTTTAAATTATTGTCTCGATCAAAATCGATTGTCTCTAAAATAATTGCGTCAAACGAAATTTGTAAGTGTTAATACCGAAGATTGTTCAACGAAATAAGTGTCAAAGTTCGATTAACCGCCGAATTGTATAATAGGACATAATTGACTCCGCATATATCTAAGGTAAAATTTTAAATCGTATATCCTCTTCTCTTTTAACTTTGCAGTCGTAAAATGTTTAGTATCTGAACAAAGATATCCGTCGGCAGTTATAGTTGGCAAATAAAAATATCAAGAATACAATTTACGTGGACTTTATTTGAAACATATTGAATTCACAATAACCGTTCGCTGTATCAACTAGTGATTACGGGTTTTCAATCACAGGAAACACCTATGGTTTTCGTGTTTCTCTTCCCACTGTTAGCATATAGCTCACCTTTGGGCGAGACCTACGAAGCCACGCTTGTTGTCCACAGAGAATGCCGCCGTCAATAGATATATTCGTTCTTGCTTACGACTCCATGAATTGCCTAGAATAAAAAAATCATTTTTGAATTTCTAATTAAATTAAAATAATTATTCGCTGTGTTAACCTGTGACTACGGTGTTTTCAAATTTTGAAAACACTTACGGATCCTCGCGCTCCTCTCCCACTGTTAGCATATATAGCTCATCTTTGG
>NW_025219985.1:1111127-1112142 GCF_014825855.1 Bombus pyrosoma | reverse complement strand
TATTATGTTATAACGTATAACGTTATGTAGTATTACGATATAACGTATATCGTTATGTAGCATTAGATTATAACGTACATCGTTATGTACTATTATGTTATAACGGATAATGTTATGTACTAATGCGTTATAATGTATAACGTTACGTAGTGTTACGATATAACATATAACGTTATGTAGCATTAGGTTATAACGTATATCGTTAGGTACTATTATGTTATAACGTATAACGATATGTAGCATTAGGTTATAACGTATAACGTTATGTATTATTAGGTTATGACGTATAACGTTATGTAGTATTACGATATAACGTATAACGTTATGTAGCATTAGGTTATAACGTATAACGTTATGTAGTATCACGATGTAACTTTAACGTTATGCAGTATTACCATATAACGTATAACGTTATGTAGTATTCCGATATAACGTATATCGTTATGTAGCATTAGGTTATAACGTATAACGTTATGTACTATTATGTTACAGCGTATAACGTTATATAGTATTACGATATAACGTATATCGTTATGTAGCATTAGGTTAGAACGTATAACGTTATGTACTATTATGCTATAACGTATAACGTTATGTACTATTATGTTATAACGTATAACGTTATGAAGTATTACGATATAGCGTATATCGTTATGTAGCAGTAGATTATAACGTATAACGCTATGTACTATTATGTTATAACGGATAACGTTATGTAGTATTACGTTATGACGTATAACGTTATGTAGTATTACGGTATGACGTATAGCGATATACAGTATTACGCTATAACGTATAACGTTATATGGTATTACCATATAACGTATAAGGTTATGTAGTATTACGTTATGACGTATAACGTTATGTAGTATTACGTTATAACGTATAAGGTTATGTAGTATTGCGTTATAAAGTATAACGTTATGTAGCATTACGTTATATCGTATAACGTTATGTAGCATTACGTTATAACGCATAACGTTATGTACTATTATGTTATAACGTATAACGTTAT
>NW_025219985.1:1108931-1110627 GCF_014825855.1 Bombus pyrosoma | reverse complement strand
ATAGTTCAATTTCAGTTTAATAGTTCATTAAAATAATAAAGTAAAATAAAGTATAGAATTGTTAAAATTTGAAATGAAATTAGATTGCAAAATCAAAGAATATTAGCCCGCTAGATACAAAATCTAATAGATGGACTAATCATATCTTTAGCACAGGATTTTCAGGTTTAACCCCTTCCATGTTCATTGTCAGAATCTCTCTCACGTGCCCAGATGCTTCTTGGGTGGGAGGAAGGTAATGGGCATAGTAGTTTATAAGCTTAACAATTTTTTCAGCGACTGACGTTGCGTTAGCTTATCGTGCACGACGTATTTTCCACTACGTGTGTATGTGAATAGGCTGTGGAATTGCGTCGCTTTTGCTATATATTATAATCTTGAAATAGTTATGGATTGGGAAATATGAATCCAATTACCATTGAAAATAACAGTGTTAATAAATGGGGTTAATAAGTGGTTTATAAATAATAATATTACTAATTTCGGTATTAAACTACAATTATAATTACATTGATTAAAATACGACGATCTATTCTATTCAAATTGTTTCATTACATGATATACATACAATGGTCTCTAGCCATCGTCAGTCGATTTCAGGAAAATGGTACGTACTTTAGAGTGTGAAAGTTGTATATCAAACCCGGGTGTAGGAGGCGTCCCGGGACGTGTCTCTATTGTATGCCTTTGCGCCCGGGTTATGTGTGAGAACCGTGGAGCGAATGTGTTGGTGTCCTTGTTATACCATTTTTTTAATTTTAAATATAGGTTTCCGGGTAGGATAGGTAGCATATTTTCTGGTATGAGTGTTAACCATAAGTAGGTAAGGCCGGGCAGGTTGGCACAGTCTATCGTCGGGTAGCCGCGTTTAGGCGTGTCCAACCTGTTTTGATTTGATTGGCGCTTACACATGTTGCGTTATATAGTATTATGTTATATCTTATAAGGCTACGTGGTATTATGAAATAACGTATAACGATATGTGGTATTACGTCATAACGTATAACGTTATGAGGTATTACGATCTAACGTATAACGTTATGTGGAGTTACGTTATAACGTATAACGTTGTGCGGTATTACGATATAACGTATAACGTCATATAGCAATACGATATAACGTATATCGTTATGTGGTACTACCATATAACGTATAGCGTTATGTGGTGTTACGATATGACGTATAACGTTATATAGTATTACGTTATAACGTTTAACGTTATGTGGTATTGCGATGTGACGTATAACGTAATGTAGCATTAGAATATAACGTATAACGTCATATAGCAATACGATATAACGTATAACGTTATGTGGTAGTACGATATAATGTACAACGTTATGTGGTATTACGATATGACGTATAACGTAATGTAGTATTAGGATATAACGTATAGCGTCATATAGCAACACGATATAACGTATAACGTTATGTGGTGTTACGATATGACATATAACGTTACAAAGTGTTACGTTATAACGTATAACGTTATGTGGAACTACGATATAACATACAACGTTATGTGGTGTTACGATATAACGTATAGCGTTATATAGAATTACGTTATAACGTATAACGGTATGTGGTACTACGAAACGACGTATAACGTAATGTAGTATTAGGATATAACGTATATCGTCATATCGCAATACGATATAACGTATAACGTTATGTGGTAATACGATATAACGTATAA
>NW_025219985.1:1107410-1108431 GCF_014825855.1 Bombus pyrosoma | reverse complement strand
ATAACGTTATACGTTATAACGTAACACTATATAACGTTATACGTTATAAGCTAGTAGTATATAACGTTATAAGATATAATGTAATACTACAAAACGTCATACGTTATATCGTAATACCACATAACGTTATACGTTATAAGGTAATGCTACATAACGTTATACTTTATAACGTAATACTATATAATGTTATACGTAATAACCTAATAGTATATAACGTTATACATTACAGTGTCATACTACATAACGTAATACGTTATATCGTAATACCACATACCGTTATACGTTATAATGTAATGCTATATAACGTTATACGCTATAACGTAATACTACATAACGTTACACGTTATAAGCTAATAGTATATAACGTTATAAGATATAATGTAATACTACATAACTTAATACATTATATCGTAATACCACATAACGTTATACGTTATAAGGTACTGCTATATAACGTCATACGTTATAACGTAATACTATATAATGTTATACGTCATAAGCTAATAGTATATAACGTTATACGTTGCAACGTCATACTACATAACGTAATACGTTATATCGTAATACCACATACCGTTATACGTTATAATGTAATGCTATATAACGTTATACGCTATAACGTAATACTACATAACGTTATACGTTATAAGCTAATAGTATATAACGTTACGCGTTATAATGTAATACTACATAACGTAATACGTTATATCGTAATACCACATACCGTTATACGATATAATGTAATGCTATATAACGTTATACGTTATAACGCAATATTACACAACGTTATATGTTATAAGCTAATAGTATATAACGTTATATGTTATAATGTAATACTACATAACGTAATACGTTATATCGTAATACCACATAACGTTATACGTTATAACGTAATGCTATATAACGTTATGCGCTATAACGTAATACTACATATCGTTATACGTTATAAGCTAATAGTATATAACGTTATACGTTATAATGCAATACTACATAACGTAATACGTTATATCGTAATACCACA
>NW_025219985.1:1105539-1106910 GCF_014825855.1 Bombus pyrosoma | reverse complement strand
AATGTAATACTACATAACGTAATACGTTATATCGTAATACTACATAACGTAATACGTTATATAGTAATGCTATATAACGTTGTACGTTATAACGTAATAATATATAATGTTTTACATCATAAGCTAATAGTATATAACGTTATACGATACAATGTCATACTACATAACGTAATTCGTTATATCGTGATACCACATAACGCTATGCGTTATAACGTAATGCTATATAACGTTAAACGTTATAACGTAACACTATATAACGTTATACGTTATAAGGTATTAGTATATAACGTTATAAGATATAATGTAATACTACATAACGTAATAAGTTATATCGTAATACCACATAACGTTATACGTTATAATGTAATGCTACATAACGTTATACGTTATAATGTAATGCTACATAACGTTATACGTTATAAGCTAATAGCATATAACGTTATAAGATATAATGTAATACTACATAACGTAATATGTTATATCGTAATACCACATAACGTTATACGTTATAAGGTAATGCTATATAACGTTATACGTTATAACGTAATATTAAATAATAGTTATGTATGTTATACCTCATAAGTTAATAGTATATAACGTTATACGTTACAATGTCATACTACATAACGGAATACGTTATATAGTAATACCACATACCGTTATACGTTATATCGTAATACCACATACCGTTATACGTTATAATGTAATGCTATATAACGTTATACGTTATAACGTAATAGTAGATAACGTTATACGTTGTAAGCTAATAGTATATAACGTTATACGTTGTAATGTAATACTACATAACGTAATACGTTATATCGTAATACCACATAACGTTATACGTTATAATGTAATGCTATATAACGTTATGCGTTATAACGTAATACTACATAACGTTATACGTTGGAAGCTAATAGTATATACCGTTATACGTTATAACGTAATACTACATAACGTAATACGTGATATCGTAATACCACATAACGTTATACGTTATAACGTAATGCTATATAACGTTATGCGCTATAACGTAATACCACATACCGTTATACGTTATAATGTAATGCTACATAACGTTATACGTTATAACGTAATACTATATAGTGGTATACGTCATAAGCTAATGGTATATAACGTTATAAGATATAATGTAATACTACATAACGTAATACGTTATATCGTAATACCACATACCGTCATACGTTATAATGTAATGCTATATAACGTTATACGCTATAACGTAATATTACATAACGTTATACGTTATAAGCTAATAGTATATAACATTACACGTTATAATGTAATATTACATAACGTAATACGTTATATCGTAATACCACATAACGTTATAGGTTATAAGGTAATGCT
>NW_025219985.1:1104006-1105039 GCF_014825855.1 Bombus pyrosoma | reverse complement strand
TAACGATATGTGGTAATACGTTACAACGTATAACGTTATGTAGTATTAAGATATAAAGTTTATCGATATGTAGCATTACGATATAACGTATAACGTTATGTAGTATTACGGTATAACGTATAACGTTATGTAGCATTACCATATAACGTATAACGATATGTAGTATTACGGTATAACGTATAACGTTACGTAGCATTACGTTATAACGTATAACGTTATGTAGTGCTACGCTATAACGTATAACGGTATATGGTAATACGTTATAACGTATAACTTTATGTAGTATTACGATATAACGTATAACGTTATGTAGTATTACGGTATGACGTATAACGTTATGTAGCATTACGATATAACGTATAACGTTATGTAGTATTACGGTATAACGTATAACGTTATGTAGCATTACGTTATAACGTATAACGTTATGTAGTGTTACGCTATAACGTATAACGGTATATGGTAATACGTTATAACGTATAACGTCATGTAGAATTACTATGAAACATATAACGTTATGTAGCATTACGATATAACCTATAACGTTATATGGTAATACGTTATGACGTATAACGTTATGAAGTATTACGGTATAACGTATAACGTTATGTAGCATTACGTTATAACGTATAACGTTATATGGTAATACGCTATGACATATATCGTTATGTAGTATTATGATATAACGTGTATCGATATGTTGCATTACGATATAACGTATAACGTTATATAGCATTACGTTATAACGTATAACGTTATATGGTAATACGTTACAACGTATAACGTTATGTGGTATTACGATATAACGTTTATCGATATGTAGCATTACGATACATCGTATAACGTTATATGGTAATACGTTATGACGTATAAGGTTATGTAGTGTTACGGTATAACGTATAACGTTATGTAGCATTACGTTATAACGTATAACGTTATATGGTAATACGCTATGACATATACCGTTATGTAGTATTAAGATATAACGGGTATCGATATGTAGCATTACGATATAACGTATAACGTTATATAG
>NW_025219985.1:1101091-1103506 GCF_014825855.1 Bombus pyrosoma | reverse complement strand
TTATACGTTATATCGTAATGCTACATGACGTTATACGTTATATGGTTATACTACATACCGTTATACGTTATATCGTAATACTACATAACGTTATACGATATAACTTAATAGTTCCCAATGTTATACGTTATATCGTAATACTACATATCCTTATACGTTATATCGTAATACTACATAACGTTATACGTTATATCGTAATGCTGCGTAACGTTATACGTTTTAACGTTATACTACACAGCGTTATGCGTTATAACGTTATACTACATAACGTTATACGTTATAACGTAATAGTACATAACGTTATACGTTATATCTTAATACTACATATCGTTATGCATTATATCGTAATACTGCATATCGTTATACGTTATAAGGTAATACTACGTAACGTTATGAGTTGTATGGTAAAACTACATAGCGTTATACGTTATAACGTAATAGCACATAACGTTATACGTTATATCTTAATACCATATAACGTTATACGTTATAAGGTAATACTACATAACGTTATATGTTATATAGTAATACTACATATAGTTATAAGTTATATCGTAATATCATATAACGTTGTACGTTATACCGTAGTACTACATATCGTTTTACGTTATATCGTAATGCTACATAAGGTTATACGTTATATCGTAATGCTACATATCGTTATGCGTTATATCGTAATACTACATATCGTCATACGTAATATCGTAATACTACATACCGTTATACGATATTACGTGATAGTACATAATGTTATACGTTATATAGTAATACTACATATCCTTATACGTTATACCGTAATACTACATGACGTTACACGTTAGCTCGTAATACTACATAACGTTTTACGTTATAATGTAATACTAAATATTGTTTTACGTTATATCGCTATACTACATATCGTTATACGTTATATCGTTATACTACATAACGTTATACGATATAACGTAATAGAACATAATGTTATGCGTTGTATCGTAATATCACGTATCCTTATACGTTATATCGTAATGCTACATAGCGTTATACGTTATATAGTAATACTATATAACGTTATACGTTATAAAGTTGTAGCACATAACGTTACACGTTATATCGTAATACTACATATCGTTATACGTTATATCGTAATACTACATAACGTTATACTTTATATCGTAATGCTACATAACGTTATACGTTATATCGTAATGCTACATGACGTTATACGTTATATCGTTATACTACATATCGTTATACGTTATAAAGTTGTAGCACATAACGTTATACGTTATATCGTAATACTACATATCCTTATACGTTATATCGTAATACTACATATCGTTATACGTTATATCGTCATACTACATATCGTTGTACGTTATTTCGTAATACTACATAACGTTATATGATATAACGTAATAGTACCCTATGTTATACGTTATATCGTATTGCTACATATCCTTAAACGTTATATCGTAATACTACATAACGCTATACGCTATATCGTAATGCTACACAACGTTATACGCTAAATCGTAATGCTACATAACGTTATACGTTATAAGGTAATACTACGTAGCGTCTATACGTTATATCGTAATACTATATAACGTCGTACGATATAACGTAATAGTAAATAATGTTCCAAGTTATATCGTAATACTACATATCCCTATACGTTATATCGTAATACTACATGTCGTTATAAGTTATATCGTAATACCACATAACGTTATACCTTATATCGTAATACCATATAACGTTATACGTTATAACGTAGTACTACATAACGTCTTACGTTATAACGTAATATTACGTAATGATAAACGATATAACGTAATGATACGTAACGTTATACGCTATAACGTAATACTACACAACGTTATACGTTAAATCGTAATGCTACATAACGTTATACGTTATATCGTAATGCTACATAGCGTTATACGTTATATCGCAATACTATATAACGTTGTACGATATGACGTAATAGTAAATAATGTTGTAAGTTATATCGTAATACTACATATCGTTATACGTTATATCGTAATGCTACGTAACGATATGCGTTATATCGTGTTACTATATAACGTTATACGTTATACGGTAATACTACATAACGTTATACGTTATAACGTAATACTACATAGCGTTATACGTTATAACGTAATACTATACAACGTTATACGTTATAACGTAGTAGCACATAACGTTATACGTAATATCGTAATACTACATATCGTTATACGTTATATCGTTATACTACATATCGTTATACGTTATATCGTAATACTACATATCGTTATACGTTATATCGTAATACTACGCAACGTTATACGTTATATAGTAATGCTACATAACGTTATACGTTATATCGTAATACTATATAACGTTATACGTTATAAGGAAATACTACATAGCGCTATACGTTATATC
>NW_025219985.1:1093323-1100591 GCF_014825855.1 Bombus pyrosoma | reverse complement strand
TATGGTAATACGTTATAACGTATAACGTTATGTAGTATTACGATATAACGTTTAACGTTACACGGTATCACGTTATAAGGTATAACGTTATGTAGCATTACGTTATAACGTATAACGTTATGTAGTATTACGTTATAACGTATAACGTTATGTAGCATTGCGTTATAAAGTATAACGTTATATGGTGATACGTTATAACGAATAACGTTATGTAGTAATAGGATATAACGAATAACGTTATGTAGCATTACGTTATAACGTTTAACGTTATATGGAATTACGTTATAACGTATAACGTTATATAGTATTACGTTATATCGTATAACGTGATGTAGTATTACGTTGTAACGTATAACGTTATGTAGCATTACGTTATAACGTATAACGTTATATACTGTTACGATATAACGTATTACGTTATATAGTACTACGTTATAACGTATAATGTTATATACTGTTACGATATAACGTATAACGTTATGTAGTATTAAGATAAAACATATAACGTAATGTAGCATTACGTTATAACATATAACGTTATGTAGTATTACGATATAACGTATAACGTTATGTAGTCTTACGATATAACATATAACGTTATGTAGCATTACGTTATAACGTATAACGTTATATAGTGTTACGTTATAAGGTATAACGTTATGTAGCATTACGTTAATACGTATAACGTTATATAGTATTACGTTATAACGTATAACGTTATGTAGTATTACGATATAACGTTTAACGTTACATGGTATTACGTTATAAGGTATAACGATATGTAGCATTACGTTATAACGTATAACGTTATGTAGTATTACGATATAACGTTTAACGTTACATAGTATTACGTTATAAGGTATAACGATATGTAGCATAACGTTATAACGTATAACGTTATATACTGTTGCGATATAACGTATAAGGTTATGTAGTATTACGATATAACATATAACGTTATGTAGCAATACGTTATAACGTATAACGTTATAAAGTATTACGTTATAACGTATAACGTTATGTAGTATTACGTTATAACGTATAACGTTATGTAGTATTACGATAGAACATATAACGTAATGTAGCATTACGTTATAACGTATAACGTTATATACTATTACGTTATAACGTATAACGTTATATACTGTTACGATATAACATATAACGTTATATGGTAATACGTTATAACGTATAACGTTATGTAGTATTACGATATAACGTTTAACTTTATATGGAATTACGTTATAACGTATAACGTTATATAGTATTACGTTATAACGTATAACGTGATGTAGTATTACGTTGTAACGTATAACGTTATGTAGCATTACGTTATAACGTATAACGTTATATACTGTTACGATATAACTTATAACGTTATATAGTACTACGTTATAACGTATAATGTTATGTAGTATTACGATATATCATATAAAGTTATGTAACATTACGTTATAACGTATAACGTTATATAGTATTACGTTGTAAGGTATAAAGTTATGTAGCATTACGTTAGTACGTATAACGTCATATACTATTACGTTATAACGTATAACGTTATATACTATTACGTTATAACGTATAACGTTATATACTATTACGTTATAACGTATAACGTTATATACTGTTACGATATAACGTATAACGTTATGTAGTATTACGATATAACGTTTAACGCTACACGGTATTACGTTATAAGGTATAACGTTATGTAGCATTACGTTATAACGTATAACGTTATGTAGCATTGCGTCTTAAAGTATAACGTTATATGGTGATACGTTATAACGAATAACGTTATGTAGTAATAGGATATAACGAATAACGTTATGTAGCATTACGTTATAACGCTTAACGTTATATGGAATTACGTCATAACGTATAACGTTATATAGTATTACGTTATAACGTATAACGTTATATAGTATTACGTTATAACGTATAACGAGATGTAGTACTACGTTGTAACGTATAACGTTATGTAGCATTACGTTATAACGTATAACGTTATATACTGTTACGATATAACGTATAACGTTATATAGTACTACGTTATAACGTATAATGTTATATACTGTTACGATATAACGTATAACGATATGTAGTATTAAGATAAAACATATAACGTAATGTAGCATTACATTATAACATATAACGTTATGTAGTATTACGATATAACATATAACGTTATGTAGCGTTACGTTATAACATATAACGTTATATGGTAAAACGTTATAACGTATAACGTGATGTACTATTACGTTGTAACGTATAACGTTATGTAGCATTACGTTATAACGTATAACGTTATATACTGTTACGATATAACGTATAACGTTATATAGTACTACGTTATAACGTATAGCGTTATGTAGTATTACGATATAACATATAACGTTATGTAGCATTGCGTTAAAAAGTATAACGTTATATGGTGATACGTTATAACATATAACGTTATGTAGCATTACGTTATAACGTTTAACGTTATATGGAATTACGTTATAACGTATAACGTTATATAGTATTACGTTATAACGTATAACGTGATGTAGTATTACGTTGTAACGTATAACGTTATGTAGCATTACGTTATAACGTATAACGTTATATACTGTTACGATATAACGTATAACGTTATATAGTACCACGTTATAACGTATAACGTTATGTAGTATTACGATATAACATATAAAGTTATGTAACATTACGTTATAACGTATAACGTTATATAGTATTACGTTGTAAGGTATAACGTTATGTAGCATTAAGTTATTACGTATAACGTTATATACTATTACGTTATAACGTATAACGTTATATACTATTACGTTATAACGCATAACGTTATATACTGTTACGATATAACGTATAACGTTATGTAGTATTACGATATAACGTTTAACGCTACACGGTATTACGTTATAACGTATAACGTGATGTAGTATTACGTTGTAACGTATAACGTTATGTAGCATTACGTTATAACGTATAACGTTATGTAGTATTACGATATAACATATAACGTAATGTAGCATTACGTTATAATGTATAACGTTATATACTATTACGTTACAACGAATAACGTTATATACTGTTACGATATAACGTATAACGTTATGTAGTATTACGATATAACATATAACGTAATGTATCATTACGTTGTAATGTATAACGTTATATACTATTACGTTATAAAGTATAACGTTATATACTGTTACGATATAACGTATAACGTTATGTAGCATTACGTTATAACGTATAACGTTATATGGTAATACGTTATAACGTATAACGTTATATGGTAATACGTTATAACGTATAACGTTATGTAGTATTACAATACAACGTTTAACATTACATAGTATTACGTTATAAGGTATAACGTTATATGGAATTACGTTATAACGTTTTACGTTATATGGAATTACGTTATAACGTATAACGTTATATAGTATTAGGTTATAACGTATAACGTTACGTAGTTTTACGATAGAACATATAACGTAATGTAGCATTACGTTATAACGTATAACGATATATACTATTACGTTATAACGTATAACGTTATATACTGTTACGATATAACGTATAAGGTTATGTAGTATTACGATATAACATATAACGTTATGTTGCATTACGTTGTAACGTATAACGTTACAAAGTATTACGTTATAACGTACAACGTTATGTAGTATTACGTTATAACGTATAACGTTATGTAGTATTACGATAGAACATATAACGTAATGTAGCATTACGTTATAACGTATAACGTTATATACTATTACGTTATAACGTATAACGTTATATACTGTTACGATATAACATATAACGTTATATGGTAATACGTTATAACGTATAACGTTATGTAGTATTACGATATAACGTTTAACGTTACACGGTATTACGTTATAAGGTATAACGTTATGTAGCATTACGTTATAACGTATAACGTTATGTAGTATTACGATATAAGATATAACGTTATGTTGTATTACGTTATAACGTATAACGTTATGTAGCATTGCGTTATAAAGTATAACGTTATATGGTGATACGTTATAACGTATAACGTTGTGTAGTAATATGATATAACGAATAACGTTATGTAGCATTACGTTATAACGCTTAACGTTATATGGAATTACGTCATAACGTATAACGTTATATAGTATTACGTTATAACGTATAACGTTATATAGTATTACGTTATAACGTATAACGTTATGTAGCATTACGTTATAACGTTTAACGTTATATGGAATTACGTTATAACGTATAACGTTATATAGTATTACGTTATAACGTATAACGTGATGTAGTATTACGTTGTAACGTATAACGTTATGTAGCATTACGTTATAACGTATAACGTTATATACTATTACGTTATAACGTATAGCGTTATAAACTATTACGTTATAACGTATAACGTTATATACTGTTACGATATAACGTATAACGTTATGTAGTATTACGATATAACGTTTAACGCTACACGGTATTACGTTATAATGTATAACGTTATGTAGCATTACGTTATAACGTATAACGTTATGTAGCATTGCGTTATAAAGTATAACGTTATATGGTGATACGTTATAACGAATAACGTTATGTGGTAATAGGATATAACGAATAACGTTATGTAGCATTACGTTATAACGCTTAACGTTATATGGAATTACGTCATAACGTATAACGTTATATAGTATTACGTTATAACGTATAACGTTATATAGTATTACGTTATAACGTATAACGTTATATACTGTTACGATATAACGTATAACGTTATGTAGTATTACGATATATCATATAAAGTTATGTAACATTACGTTATAACGTATAACGTTATATAGTATTACGTTGTAAGGTATAACGTTATGTAGCATTACGCTATTACGTATAACGTTATATACTATTACGTTATAACGTATAGCGTTATAAACTATTACGTTATAACGTATAACGTTATATACTGTTACGATATAACGTATAACGTTATGTAGTATTACGATATAACGTTTAACGCTACACGGTATTACGTTATAAGGTATAACGTTATGTAGCATTACGTTAATACGTATAACGTTATATAGTATTACGTTATAACGTATAACGTTATGTAGTGTTACGATATAACGTTTAACGTTACATGGTATTACGTTATAAGGTATAACGATATGTAGCATTACGTTATAACGTATAACGTTATGTAGTATTACGATATAACGTTTAACGTTACATAGTATTACGTTATAAGGTATAACGATATGTAGCATAACGTTATAACGTATAACGTTATGTAGTATTACGATAGAACATATAACGTAATGTAGCATTACGTTATAACGTATAACGATATATACTATTACGTTATAACGTATAACGTTATATACTGTTACGATATAACATATAACGTTATATGGTAATACGTTATAACGTATAACGTTATGTAGTATTACGATATAACGTTTAACGTTACACGGTATTACGTTATAAGGTATAACGTTATGTAGCATTAAGTTATAACGTATAACGTTATGTAGTATTACGATATAAGATATAACGTTATGTTGTATTACGTTATAACGTATAACGTTATGTAGCATTGCGTTATAAAGTATAACGTTATATGGTGATACGTTATAACGTATAACGTTATGTAGTAATATGATATAACGAATAACGTTATGTAGCATTACGTTATAACGCTTAACGTTATATGGAATTACGTCATAACGTATAACGTTATATAGTATTACGTTATAACGTATAACGTTATATAGTATTACGTTATAATGTATAACGTTATGTAGCATTACGTTATAACGTTTAACGTTATATGGAATTACGTTATAACGTATAACGTTATATAGTATTGCGTTATAACGTATAACGTGATGTAGTATTACGTTGTAACGTATAACGTTATGTAGCATTACGTTATAACGTATAACATTATATTCTGTTACGATATAACGTATAACGTTATATAGTACTACGTTATAACGTATAATGTTAGGTAGTATTTCGATATATCATATAAAGTTATGTAACATTACGTTATAACGTATAACGTTATATAGTATTACGTTGTAAGGTATAACGTTATGTAGCATTACGTTATTACGTATAACGTTATATACTATTACGTTATAACGTATAGCGTTATAAACTATTACGTTATAACGTATAACGTTATATACTGTTACGATATAACGTATAACGTTATGTAGTATTACGATATAACGTTTAACGCTACACGGTATTACGTTATAAGGTATAACGTTATGTAGCATTACGTTATAACGTATAACGTTATGTAGCATTGCGTTATAAAGTATAACGTTATACGGTGATACGTTATAACGAATAACGTTATGTAGTAATAGGATATAACGAATAACGTTATGTAGCATTACGTTATAACGCTTAACGTTATATGGAATTACGTCATAACGTATAACGTTATATAGTATTACGTTATAACGTATAACGTTATATAGTATTACGTTATAACGTATAACGTGATGTAGTATTACGTTAATACGTATAACGTTATATAGTATTACGTTATAACGTATAACGTTATGTAGTATTACGATATAACGTTTAACGTTACATGGTATTACATTATAAGGTATAACGATATGTAGCATTACGTTATAACGTATAACGTTATGTAGTATTACGATATAACGTTTATCGTTACATAGTATTACGTTATAAGGTATAACGATATGTAGCATAACGTTATAACGTATAACGTTATATACTGTTACGATATAACGTATAAGGTTATGTAGTATTACGATATAACATATAACGTTATGTAGCAATACGTTATAACGTATAACGTTATAAAGTATTACGTTATAACGTATAACGTTATGTAGTATTACGTTATAACGTATAACGTTATGTAGTATTACGATAGAACATATAACGTAATGTAGCATTACGTTATAACGTATAACGCTATATACTATTACGTTATAACGTATAACGTTATATACTGTTACGATATAACGTATAAGGTTATGTAGTATTACGATATAACTGTTACGTCGTGTAGGACCTCTGCGCGACGTCCCTCGCTACCTGGCAGCCAACGGTCAACCTACAGCCATCCCGATTCTCAATCGACGCAATAACCCACCATAAAGACATTAGCCTGTAGCTGCATTGTCTCCACAAATGTTTGCCAGTCTAATTGCACGTCTGGAGAATTCCCTAATTCTAGAAATATTTGCAGTTTA
>NW_025219985.1:1091437-1092823 GCF_014825855.1 Bombus pyrosoma | reverse complement strand
TAATACTACATAACGTTATACGTTTTAACGTAATGCTACATAACGTTATACGTTATATCGTAACGCTACATAACGTTATACGTTATTAGGTAATGATTCATAACGTTATACGTTATACGGTAATGCTACATAACGTTGTACGTTATATCGTAATGCTACATAACGATATACGTTCTAACGTAATACTACATAACGTTATACGTTTTAACGTAATGCTACATAACGTTATACGTTATATCGTAACGCTACATAACGCTATACGTTATTAGGTAATGATTCATAACGTTATACGTTATAACGTAATGCTACATAACGTTATACGTTCTAACATAATACTACATAACGTTATGCGTTATAAGGTAATGATACATAACGTTATACGTTATAACGTAATACTACATGGCGTTATCCTTCTTAACGTAATGCTACATAACGTTATACGTTATAAGGTAATGATACAAGACGTTATACGTTATAACGTAATGCTACATAACGTTATACGTTATAACGTAGTTCTACATAACGTTATACGTTATATCGTAATACTATATAACGTTATGCACCATATCGTAAAGCTATATAACGTTATACGTTATAACGTAATACTACATAATGTTATACGTTGTAACGTAATGCTACATAACGTTATACCTTATAAGGTAATGATACAAGACGTTATACGTTATAACGTAATGCTACATAACGTTATGCGTTATATCGTAATGCTACATAACGTTATACGTTATAACGTATTACCATATAACGTTATACGCTATAACGTAATACTACATAGCGCTATACGTTTTAACGTAATGCTACATAACGTTATACGTTATATCGTAGTACTATGTAACGTTATGCATTATATCGTAAAGCTATATAACGCTATACGTTACAACATAATACTACATAACGTTATACGTTTTAACGTAATGCTACATAACGTTATACGTAATATCGTAACGCTACATAACGTTATACGTTATAAGGTAATGATACATAACGTTATACGTTATAACGTAATACTACATGACGTTATTCGTCTTAACGCAATGCTACATAACGTTATACCTTATAAGGTAATGATACAAGACGTTATACGTTATAACGTAATGCTACATAACGTTATACGTTATGACGTAATGCTACATAACGTTATACGTTATGACGTAATGCTACATAACGTAATACGTTATAACATAATGCTACATAACGTTATACGTTTTAACGTAATGCTACATAACGTTATACGTTATGTCATAATACTATGTAACGTTATGCATTATATCGTAAAGCTATATAACGTTATACGTTATAACATAATACTACATAACGTTATACGTTTTAACGTAATGCTACATAACGTTATACGTTATATCGTAACGC
>NW_025219985.1:1089192-1090937 GCF_014825855.1 Bombus pyrosoma | reverse complement strand
TAGTACCACATAACGTTATACGCTATAACGTAATGCTACATAACGTTAAACCTTATATCGTAACACTACATAACGTTATACGTTATAACGTAATACTATATAACGTTATACGTTATAACGTAATACTATATAACGTTATACGTTATATCGTAATGCTACATAACGTTATACGTTATAACGTAGTACTACATAACGTTATTCGCTATAACGTAATGCTACATAACGTTAGACGTTATATCGTAACACTACATATCGTTATCCGTAGTATCGTAATACCATATAACGTTATACGTCAAATCGTAATGCTACATATCGTTATACGTTATATCGTAATGCTACATATCGTTATACGTCATATCGTAATGCTACATATCGTTATACGTTATATCGTAATGCTACATGACGTTAAACGTTATAACGTAACACTACATAACGTTATACGTTGGAACATATTTCTACATAACGTTAAACGTTATATCGTAATTCTACATATCGTTATTCGTTATATCGTAATGCTGCATAACGTTATCCGTATTATCGTATCAGTACATATCGTTTTCGTTATATCGAAATGCTACATAACGTTATACGTTATAACGTAATACTATATAACGTTATACGTTATGTCGTAATAGTACGTAATGTTATAAGTTATATCGTAATACTACATATCGTTATAAGTTATAAAGTACTACCATATAACGTTATACGTTATATCGTCATACTACATATCGTTATACGTCATATCGTAATGCTCCATAACGTTACACGTTATAACCAAATACTACATAACGTTACACGTTATGTCGTAATAGTACATATCGTTATACGTTATAACGTATTACCATATAACGTTATACGTTATATCGTAATACCACATAGCGTTACACGTTATATCGTAATGCTACATAATATTATACGTTATATCGTAATAATACATATCGATATACGTTATATCGTAACAGTACATATCGTTTTCGTTATATCGTAATGGTACATAACGTTATACGTTATAACGTAGTACCACATAACGTTATACGCTATAACGTAATGCTACATAACGTTAAACCTTATATAGTAACACTACATAACGTTCTACGTTATAACGTAATACTATATAACGTTATACGTTATAACGTAATACTATATAACGTTATACGTTATATCGTAATGCTACATAACGTTACACGTTATATCGTAATGCTACATAATATTATACGTTATATCGTAATAATACATATCGATATACGTTATATCGTAACAGTACATATCGTTTTCGTTATATCGTAATGCTACATAACGTTATACGTTATAACGTAGTACCACATAACGTTATACGCTATAACGTAATGCTACATAACGTTAAACCTTATATAGTAACACTACATAACGTTCTATGTTATAACGTAATACTATATAACGTTCTACGTTATAACGTAATACTATATAGCGTTATAAGCTATAACGTAATGCTACATAACGTTAAACCTTATATAGTAACACTACATAACGTTCTACGTTATAACGTAATACTATATAACGTTATACGTTATATCGTAATGCTACATAACGTTCTACGTTATAACGTAATACTATATAACGTTATACGTTATAACGTAATACTATATAACGTTATACGTTATATCGTAATGATACATATCGTTATACGTCATAACGTATTACCATATAACGTTATCCGTCATATCGTAATACGATATAACGTTATACGTTATAACGTAACACTA
>NW_025219985.1:1087644-1088692 GCF_014825855.1 Bombus pyrosoma | reverse complement strand
TTATATGTTATATCGTAATACCGCATAACGTTATACGCTATATAGTAGTAACATATAACGTTATATGTTATATCGTAATACCATATAACGTTATACGTTATATCATCATACTACAGAACGTTATACGTCATAACGTAGTACTATATAACGTTATATGTTATATCGTAATACCATATAACGTTATACGCTATATCGTAATGCTATAGAACGTTATACGTCATAACGTAGTACTATACAACGTTATATGTTATATCGTAATACCGCATAACGTTATACGCTATATAGTAGTAACATATAACGTTATACGTTATATCGTAATACCATAAAATGTTATACACTAGATCGTAATACTATACAACGTTATACGTCATAACATATTACTATATAACGTTATACGTTATATCATCATACTACAGAACGTTATACGTCATAACGTAGTAACATATAACGTTATATGTTATATCGTAATACTACACAACGTTATACGTCTTAACGTATGACTATATAACGTTATACGTTATATCATCATACTACAGAACGTTATACGTCATAACGTAGTACTATATAACGTTATATGTTATATCGTAATACCATATAACGTTATACGCTATATCGTAATATTATAGAACGTTATACGTCATAACGTAGTACTATACAACGTTATATGTTATATCGTAATACCGTATAACGTTATACGCTATATCGTAGTAACATATAACGTTATATGTTATATCGTAATACCATATAACGTTATGCGTTATATCATCATACTACAGAACGTTATACGTCATAACGTAGTAAAATATAACGTTATATGTTATATCGTAATACCATATAACGTTATACGCAATATCGTAATACTATAGAACGTTATACGTCATAACGTAGTACTATACAACGTTATATGTTATATCGTAATACCATATAACGTTATACGCTATATCGTAGTAACATATAACGTTATATGTTATATCGTAATACCATATAACGTTATACGTTATATCATCATACTACAGAACGTTATACGTCATTACGTAGTACTATATAA
>NW_025219985.1:1085743-1087144 GCF_014825855.1 Bombus pyrosoma | reverse complement strand
AATTCTATACAACGTTATCCGTTTTAATGTAATACTACATATCCTTATACGTTTTAACGAAAAGCTACATAACGTTATAAGTTATAACGTAATACCATATAACGATATACGTTATAACGTAATACCACATAACGTCGTACGTTTTATCGTAATAGTACATAACGTTATACGGTATATCGTAATACAATATAACGTTATAAGTTGTAACGTAATACTCTATAACGTTACACGTTGTAACGTAATACTATATAACGTTATACGTTGCAACGTAATACTACATAACGTTATAAGTCATACAGTAATATTACAGAACGATATAGGATATATGGTAATACTGTATAACGTTATACGTTAAAACGTAATACTGGTAACGTTATACTTTGTAACGCAACACTTCGTAGCGTTATACGTTATATCGTGTTACTAACTATCTTTAGACGTTATACCGTATTACCATATAACGATATACTTTATGACGTAATACTACATAACGTTATACGTTGTAACGTAAGACTACATAGCGTTATACGCTATAACGTAATACTACATAAGGTTATACGTTGAAACGTAATACTACATAACGTTATACGTTATAACGTAATACTATCTAACGTTACACGTTGTAACGTAACACTACGTAATGTTGTACGTTATAACGTAATACTACAAAACGTTATACGTTATAACGCAATACTACAAAACGTTAGACGTTATAACGTATTACCACATAAATGTATACGTTATAACGTAGCACTATATAACGTTATGCGTTGTAACGTAAGACTACATAACGTTATATGGTATAACGTAATGCTACATAACTTTATACGTTATAATATATTACCATATAACAATATACGTTGTAACGTAATACTACATAACGTTATACGTTATAACGTAATACTATCTAACGTTACACGTTGTAACGTAACACTACATAATGTTGTACGTTATAACGTAATACTACAAAACGTTATACGTTATAACGTAATACTACAAAACGTTAGACGTTATAACATATTACCACATAAATGTATACGTTATAACGTAGTACTATATAACGTTATACGTTGTAACGTAAGACTACATAACGTTATATGGTATAACGTAATGCTACATAACTTTATACGTTACAATATATTACCATAAAACGATATACGTTATATCGGAATACTATATAACGTTATACGTTATAACGTAATACTATCTAACGTTATACGTTATAACGTAATACTACAAAACGTTATAAGTTATAACGTTATACTATCTGACGTTAGACGTTATTACGTATTACCACATAAATGTATACGTTATAACGTAGTACTATATAACGTTATACGTTATAACGTAATACTATATAGCAGTATACGTTGTAACGTAACACTACATAATGTTATACGT
>NW_025219985.1:1084214-1085243 GCF_014825855.1 Bombus pyrosoma | reverse complement strand
TAATACCACATAACGATATACGTTATAACGTAACGCCATATAACGTTATACGTTATAACGTAATACCATATAACGTTATACGTTATATCGTAATACCACGTAACGTTATACGTTAAATCGTAATACCATATAATTTTATACGTTATATCGTAATACCTCATAACGTTATACGTTTTAACGTATTACTATATAACGTTATACGTTATATGGTAATACTAAATATCGTTATACGTTATATCGTATTACCAAATAACGTTATACGTTATGTCGTAATACCATGTAACGCTTTACGTCAGTACGTAGTACTACATAACGTTATACGTTATATCGTAATACCATATAACTTTATACGTTATATCGTAATACCACATAACGTTATACGTTATAACGTAATGCCACATAACGCTATACGTTATATCGTAATACCACATAACGATATACGTTATAACGTAATGCCATATAACGTTATACGTTATAATGTAATGCCATATAACGTTATACGTTATATCGTAATACCACGTAACGTTATACGTTAAATCGTAATACCATTTAATTTTATACGTTATATCGTAATACCTCATAACGTTATACGTTTTAACGTATTACTATATAACGTTATTCGTAATAACGTAATACTATATATCGTTATACGTTATATCGTAATAACATATAACGTTATACGTTATATCGTAATAACATATAACGTTATACGTTATATCGTAATACCACATAATGTTATATGTTATAACGTAATACCATGTAACGTTATATGTTATATCGTAACACCATATAACGTTATACGTTATAACGTAATACCACGTAACGTTATGCGTTATAATGTATTACTATATAACGTTATACGTTATAACGTAATACTACATACCGTTATACCTTATACCGTAATATTATACAACGTTATACGTTATATCGTAATACCACATAACGTTATACGCTATATCATAATACCACATAACGTTATACGCCATATCGTAATACCATATAACTTTACACGATATGCCGTAGCACTAC
>NW_025219985.1:1081226-1083714 GCF_014825855.1 Bombus pyrosoma | reverse complement strand
TATAACGTTATACGTTATATCGTAATACCATATGATGTTATACTATATATCATATTACTATATAACGTTATACGTTATATCATAATACGATATTACGTTATACGTTATAACGTAATACCACATATCGTTATACGTTAAATCGTAATACCATATAACGTTATACGTTATATCGTAATACCATATAACGTTATACGTTATAATGTAATACCATATAACGTTATACATTATAACGTAATACCATATAACGTTATACGTTATATCATAATACTATATAACGTTATACGTTATATCATAATACGATATTACGTTATACGTTATAACGTAATACCACATATCGTTATACGTTAAATCGTAATACCATATAACGTTATACGTTATATCGTAATACCATATAACGTTATACGTTATATCATAATACTATACAACGTTATACGCTATGACGTAATAGCACATACCGTTATACGTTAAATCGTAATACCATATAACGTTATACGTTATATCGTAATGCCATATAACGTTATACGTTATATCATAATACTATACAACGTTATACGCTATGACGTAATAGCACATACCGTTATACGTCATATCGTAATATCATATAACGTTATACGTTATATCGTAATACCATATTACGTTATACGTTATATCGTAATACCATTTGACGTTATACGTTATATCATAATACTATATAACGTTATTCGTTATATCATAATACTATATAACGTTATACATTATAACGCAATACCATATAGCGTTAAATGTTATATCATAATTCCATACAACGTTATACGTTATATCATAATACTATACAACGTTATACGTTATGACGTAATAGCACATACCGTTATACGTCATATCGTAATATCATATAACGTTATATGTTATATCGTAATACCATATTACGTTATACGTTATATCGTAATACCATTTGACGTTATACGTTATATCATAATACTATATAACGTTATTCGTTATATCATAATACTATATAACGTTATACGTTATATCGTAACACCATATAATGTTATACGTTATATCATAATAGTATATAACGTTATACGTTATATCATAATACTATATAACGTTATGCGTTATAACGTAATACCACATATCGCTATACGTTATGTCGTAATACCATATAACGTTATACGTTATATCGTAATACTATATAACGTTATACGTTATATCATAGTACTATATAACGTTATACATTATATCGTAATACTATATAACGTTACACTATATATCATAATGCTATATAACGTTATACGTTATATCATAAATCAATATAATGTTATACGTTATATCGTAATACCACATAACGTTATACGTTATATCGTAATACTATATAAAGTTATACGTTATATCATAATACTATATAACGTTATACGTTATATCATAATAGTATATAACGTTATACGTTATATCATAATAGTATATAACGTTATACGTTATATCATAATACTATATAACGTTATACGTTATAACGTAATACCACATATCGCTATACGTTATGTCGTAATACCATATAACGCTATCCGTTATATCATAATACTATATCACGTTATTCGTTATATCATAATACTATATAACATTATACGTTATATCATAATACTATATAACGTTATACGTTATAACGTAATACCACATATCGTTATACGTTATATCGAAATACCATATAATATTATATGTTATATCGTAATACCGTATAACGTTATACGTTATATCGTAATACTATATAACGTTATACGTTATATCATAGTACTATATAACGTTATACATTATATCGTAATACTATATAACGTTATACTATATATCATAATGCTATATAACGTTATACGTTATATCATAATACAATATAATGTTATACGTTATATCGTAATACCACGTAACGTTATACTATATATCATAATGCTATATAACGTTATACGTATTATCGTAATGCCATATAACGATATACGTTATATCGTAATACCATATATCGTTATACGTTATAATGTAATACAACATACCGTCATACGTTAAATCGTAATTCCAGATAACGTTATACGTTATATCGTAATACCATTTGACGTTATACGTTATATCATAATACTATATAACGTTATTCGTTATATCATAATACTATATAACGTTATACGTTATATCGTAACACCATATAATGTTATACGTTATATCATAATAGTATATAACGTTATACGTTATATCATAATACTATATATCGTTATACGTTATAATGTAATACAACATATCGTCATACGTTAAATCGTAATACCATATAAAGTCATACGTTATATCGTAATGCCATATAACGTTACACGTTATATCGTAATACCATATAACGTTATATGTTATAACGTAATACCATATAACGTTATACGTTGTAACATAATACTATATAACGTTATACGTTATATCATAATACTATATAACGTTATACGTTATAACGTAATACTATATAACGTTATACGTTATATCATAATAC
>NW_025219985.1:1079666-1080726 GCF_014825855.1 Bombus pyrosoma | reverse complement strand
AATTGATCATGTATCCCCTGCTATTGTTGATATGTTGGGAATTTGATGCGTGTGACACTTCACAAATGCTGCCAAATACAGAGCACGACATCCGGCTTGCGCTATGTCAACTCTGATCCCAGTCAAGTCCAGCGTAGTTGCTGTTTTGCATATACATGCTTCAATATTCAATTGAACGTATCTCCACTGCTATTCGAGAAATGTATACAAATCTGTGCGCGTTATACTCCACATACGCTGCCAAATGCAGAGCTCAACATCCAGATTGTGCGATGTCAACTCTGGGCAATGCCAAACCCATCGTATTTGCAATTTTGTACATTCGGTCTTCAATATTCATCTGAAGGTACCTCCGCTACTATTGGTGGTATGTCGATAATTCGATGCCGTTTATTCACCTGATATGCTGCCAAATACAGCGCATGACATTCGGTTTCCGCTACGTCTACTCTTGTCTAGGTTAAGACGAGCGTATTTCCAATTTTGCATATTCAAGCCTGAATATTCATCTGAACATATCTCCGCTGCTATTGGTGATATGTCGATAATTCGATGCGCGTTATCCACATCATATGCTACCAACTACAGAGCACCACATCCGGTTTGCGCCATGTCAATTCTGGGCTCTGCGACTTCCAGCGCAGTTGCAGCTTTGCATATTCAGGCTTGAATATTCAATAGAACGTATCTCACCTGCTATTGGAGATAGCTCTAGAATTCTGAACGCGTTATACTCCACAAATACTGCCAAATACGTGGAACGACATCTTCCTTCAGCTACGTCAACTCTGTCCTAGGTCAAGACCAGCGTAATTTCAGTTTTGCACATTCAAGCATGAATATTCATCTGAACATATCTAGGCTGCTATTCGAGATATGTCTACAATTATGTGCCCGTTATACTCCACATACGCTGCGGAATACGTGGAACGACATCCGGTTTGAGCTATGTTAACTCTGTTCTAGGTCTAGACCAGCGCATTTTCAGTCTTGCATATTCAAGTGTGAATGTTCATCTGAACAAATCTACGCTGCTATTAGTGATATGTCGACAATTCAA
>NW_025219985.1:1078102-1079166 GCF_014825855.1 Bombus pyrosoma | reverse complement strand
ATACAACGTACAACGTTATGTGGTGTTACGATATAACGTATAACGGTATGTAGTATTACCTTATAACGTATAACGTTTCGTAGCATTACGATATAACGTATAACATTATGTAGCATTATGTTATAGCGTATAACGATATGTCGTTTACGATATAATGTATAACGTCATGTACGATTACGACATAACGTATAACGTTATATGGTAATACGATATAACGTATAACGATATGTGGTATTACGATATAAGGTATAAAGTTATGTAGTGTTACGTAATAGCGAATAACGTTATGTAGTATTGCGTTATAGCGTATAACGTTATATAGTATTACGATATGACGTATAACGTTATATGGTATTACGATATAACGTATAACGATATGTAGTATTGCAATATAACGAATAGCGATATGTAGTATTACGATATAACGTATAACGTTAAACAGTATTACGATATAATGTATAACGTTATGTAGCATTACGATATAACGTATAACGTTATGTAGCATTACGATATAACGTATAACGATATGTAGTTATTCGTTACAACGTATAACGTTATATAGGATTACGATATAACGTATAACCTTATAAGGCAATATGTTATAACGCATAACGGTATGTAGTATCACCGTATAACGTATAACATTATGTAGTATAACGTTACAACGTAAAAGGTTATATAGTATTACGATATAACGTATAACGTTATGTAGCATTACGATATAACGTAAAACGTTACGTAGCATTACGTTATAGCGTATAACGTTATGTAGTATTCCGATATAACGTATAAGGTTATGTACTGTTACGTTATAAGGTATAACGATATATGGTATTACGATATAACGTATAACGATATGTTGTATTACGATTTAAGGTATAACGCTATGTAGTGTTACGTTATAACGTATAACGATATGTAGTGTTACGTTATAACGAATAACGTTATGTAGTATTACGTTATAGCGTATAACGTTATGTAGTACTACGTTACAACGTATAACGTTATATAGTATTACGCTATAACGTATATCGATATGTAGTGTTACGTTATAACGTATAACG
>NW_025219985.1:1075455-1077602 GCF_014825855.1 Bombus pyrosoma | reverse complement strand
GTATAACGGTATGTGGTATTACGATATAACGTATTACGTTATGTAGTATGACATTGTAACGTATAACGTTAGATACTATTAGCTTATGACGTATAACATTATGTAGTATTCCGTTATAGCGTATAACGTTATATAGCATTACATTATAACGTATAACGGTATGTGGTATTACGATATAACGTATTACGTTATGTAGTATGACATTGTAACGTATAACGTTAGATACTATTAGCTTATGACGTATAACATTATGTAGTATTCCGTTATAGCGTATAACGTTATATAGCATTACATTATAACGTATAACGGTATGTGGTATTACGATATATCGTATTACGTTATGTAGTATTACATTATAACGTATAACGTTATATACTATTAGCTTATGACGTATAACGTTATGTAGTACTACGTTATATCGTATAATGTTATGTAGCAATACATTATAACGTATAACGTTATGTGGTATTACGATATAACGTATTACGTTATGTAGTATTACATTATATCTTATAACGTTATATACTACTAGCTTATAACGTATAACGTTATATAGTGTTACGTTATAACGTATAACGTTATAGAGCATTACGTTATAACGTATAACGTTATGTGGTATTACGATATAACGTATTACGTTATGTAGTATGACATTGTAACGTATAACGTTATATACAATTAGCTTATGACGTAAAACATTATATAGTATTACGTTGTAACGCACAACGTTATATGGCATTACATTATAACGTATAACGGTATGTGGTATTACGATATACCGTAGTATTACATTAAAAAGTATAACGTTATATACTATTAGCTTACAACGTATAACGTTATGAACTATTACGTTATAACGTATAACGTTATATAGCATTACATTATAACGTATAACGATATATACTATTAGCTTATAACGTATAACGTTATGTAGTATTACCTTATAACGAGTAACGTTATATAGCATTACATTATAACGTGTAACGTTATGTACATTTAGCTTAGAACGTAGAACGTTATGTAGTATTACGTTATAGCGTATAACGTTATATAGCATTACATTATAACGTATAGCGGTATGTGGTATTACGATATAACGTATTACGTTATGTAGTATGACATTGTAATGTATAACGTTATATACTATTAGCTTATGACGTATAACATTATATAGTATTACGTTATAACGTATAACGTTATGTAGCATCACCTTATAACGTATAACGGTATGTGGTATTACGATATAACGTATTACGTTATGTGGTATTACATTATATCTTATACCGTTATATACTATTAGCTTGTAAAGTATAACGTTATATAGTATCACGTTATAACGTATAACGTTATATACCATTACGTTATAACGTATAACGGTATGTGGTGTTACGATATAACGTATTACGTTATGTAGTATTACATTATAACGTGTAACGTTATATACTATTAGCTTATAACGTATAACGTTATGAAGTATTACGTTATAGCGTATAACGTTATGTAGCATCACCTTATAACGTATAACGGTATGTGGTATTACGATATAACGTATTACGTTATGTAGCATCACCTTATATCGTATAACGGAATGTGGTATTACGATATAACGTATTACGTTATGTAGTATTACATTATAACGTATAACGTTATATACTATTAGCTTATAACGTATAACGTTATGTAGTATTACGTTATAGCGCATAACGTTATATAGCATTACGTTGTAACGTATAACGTTATGTGGTATTACGATATAACGTATTACGTTATGTAGTATTACGTTATAACGTATATCGTTATATAGCATTACATTATAACGTATAACGGTATGTGGTATTACGATATAACGTATTACGTTATGTAGCATCACCTTATAACGTATAACGGTATGTGGTATTACGATATAACGTATTACGTTATGTAGCATCACCTTATATCGTATAACGGAATGTGGTATTACGATATAACGTATTACGTTATGTAGTATTACGTTATAACGTATATCGTTATATAGCATTACATTATAACGTATAACGGTATGTGGTATTACGATATAACGTATTACGTTATGTAGTATTACATTATAACGTATAACGTTATATACTATTAGCTTATAACGTATAACGTTATGTAGTATTACGTTATAG
>NW_025219985.1:1073881-1074955 GCF_014825855.1 Bombus pyrosoma | reverse complement strand
AACGTGCATTGAATTATCGACATATCACCAGTAGCAGCGGACATACGTTCAGATGAATATACAAACTTGAATATACAAAACTGCAAATACGATGCGTTTGGCATTTCCCAGAGTTGATAGAGTTCAAACCGGATGTTGTGCTCTGTATTTCGCAGCATATGTGGAGTATAACGCGCATCGAATTATCGACGTATCACCAATAGCAGCGGAGAAACGTTGAATTGAATATTGAAACCCTAAGACGCAAAACTGCAAATACGCTGGATTTGATAGCGCCAAAGGATAAGGTATGACAAACAGGATGTCATGCTCTCTGGTTGGCAACGTATGTGGCGTATAACGCACATAGAACTATCGACATATCACCAAAAGCAGCGGAGATACGTTCAGATGAATATACAAGCTTTTATATACAAACCTGGAAATACGCTGGTCTTAACCTAGACCGGAGTTCACATAGCTAAAATCGGATATCGTGTACCGTATTAGGCAGCATATAGGGAGCATAAAGCGCAACAAATTAGCGACACATAACCAATAGAGGCTGAGATACCTTGAACTGAATATTCAAACTTGAATATGCAAAACTGGAACTACGCTGGTTTTGACCTAGACTGGTGTTAACATAGTGCAAACCGGATGCCGTGCTCTGTAGTTGTCAGCAAATGTGGAGTATATGGCACATCGTTTTGTCGGCAAATCTAAAATAACAGCGATAATACGTTCAATTGAATATTAAAACTTGAATATGCTTAAATGTAATTATATTGGATTTGTCCAGGACCAGAGTTTTCACAGCGTAAGCAAGAGGATGCCCGCTGTACTTTTCAGCAAATGTGACTAACAAGGCGCATCGAATTGTCAACATATCACGTATAGCGGCGGAGGTACCATGAATTGACTATTCAATCTGGAATATGCAACGCTGGGACTACGCTGGTCTTTACCTAGACCAGAGATGACGTGGCGGAAACCGATTGTTGTGCACTGTATTTGACACCAAATGTGTAGTGTAAAGCGTAACGAATTATCGACATGTCACCAATAGCAGCGGAGATACCTTCAATAGGATAT
>NW_025219985.1:1071589-1073381 GCF_014825855.1 Bombus pyrosoma | reverse complement strand
ATATCGTAATACTACATAACGATATACGTTATATCGTAATGATACATAACGTTATACGTGATATCGTAATGCTACATAACGTTATACGTTATATCATAATGCTACATAATGTTATACGTTATATCGTAATGCTACATATCGTTATACGTTATATCGTAATGATACATAACGTTATACGTTATATCGTAATGCTACATAATGTTATACGTTATATCGTAATGCTACATATCGTTATACGTTATATCGTAATGCTACATAACGTTATACGTTATATCGTATTACTACATAACGTTATACGTTATATCATAATGCTACACAATGTTATACGTTATATCGTAATGGTACATAAGGTTATACGTTATAACGTAATATTACATAACGGTATACGTTATATCGTAGTACTATATAATGTTAAACGTCATAACGTATTACTACATAAGGTTATACGTTATGACGTAATATTACATAACGTTATTCGTTATATCGTAATACTACGTAGCGTTATACGTCATAACGTATTACTACATAACGTTATACGTTATATAGTAATGATACATAACGTTATACGTGATATCGTAATGCTACATATCGTTATACGTTATATCGTAATACTACATAGCGTTATACGTCATAACGTATTACTACATAACGTTATACGTTATATCGTAATCATACATAACGTTATACGTGATATCGTAATGCTACATATCGTTATACGTTATATCGTAATACTACATAACGTTATACGTTATATCGTAATGATACATAACGTTATACGTGATATCGTAATGCTACATAACGTTATACGTTATATCATAATGCTACATAATGTTATACGTTATATCGTAATGCTACATATCGATATACGTTATATCGTAATGATACATAACGTTATACGTTATATCGTAATGCTACATAACGTTATACGTTATATCGTAATGATACATAACGTTATACGTTATATCGTAATATTACATAACGGTATACGTTATATCGTAGTACTATATAATGTTATACGTCATAACGTATTACTACATAAGGTTATACGTTATGACGTAATATTACATAACGTTATTCGTTATATCGTAATACTACGTACGTTATACGTCATAACGTATTACTACATAACGTTATACGTTATATAGTAATGATACATAACGTTATACGTGATATCGTAATGCTACATATCGTTATACGTTATATCGTAATACTACATAGCGTTATACGTCATAAGGTATTACTACATAACGTTATACGTTATATCGTAATACTACATAACGTTATACGTTATATCGTAATGCTACATAACGTTATACGTTATATCATAATGCTACATAACGTTATACGTTATATCGTAATGCTACATAAGGTTATACGTTATGACGTAATATTACATAACGTTATACGTTATATAGTAATACTACATAGCGTTATACGTCATAACGTATTACTACATAACGTTATACGTTATATCGTAATGATACATAACGTTATACGTGATATCGTAATGCTACATATCGTTATACGTTATATCGTAATACTACATAACGTTATACGTTATATCGTAATGATACATAACGTTATACGTGATATCGTAATGCTACATAACGTTATACGTGATATCGTAATGCTACATATCGATATACGTTATATCGTAATGATACATAACGTTATACGTTATATCGTAATGCTACATAACGTAATACGTTACATCATAATGCTACATAACGTTATACGTTATATCGTAATGCTACATAACGTAATACGTTATATCATAATGCTACATAACGTT
>NW_025219985.1:1069678-1071089 GCF_014825855.1 Bombus pyrosoma | reverse complement strand
TTATCGTAATAGCATATAACGTTATATGTTATATCGTAATACCATATAATGTTATACACTATATCGTAATACTATACAACGTTATACGTCATAACGTATTACTATATAACGTTATACGTTATATCATCATACTACAGAACGTTAAACGTCATAACGTAGTACTATATAACGTTATATGTTATATCGTAATACCATATAACGTTATACACTATATCGTAATACTATACAACGTTATACGTCATAACGTATTACTATATAGCGTTATACGTTATATCATCATACTACAGAACGTTATACGTCATAACGTAGTACTATATAACGTTATATGTTATATCGTAATACCGTATAACGTTATACGCTATATCGTAATACTATAGAACGTTATACGTCATAACGTAGTACTATACAACGTTATATGTTGTATCGTAATACCGCATAACGTTATACGCTATATAGTAGTAACATATAACGTTATACGTTATATCGCAATACTGCATAAGGTTATACGTTATAACGTCATACCATGTAACGTTATACGTTATATCATAATAGTACACATCGTTCTACGTCATAACGTAGTACTATATGTCGTTATACGTTATAACGTAATACTATATATCGTTATACGTCATAACGTAGTATTTATAACGTTATAAGTCATAACGTAATAGCATATAACGTTATATGTTATATCGTAATACCATATAATGTTATACACTATATCGTACTACTATACAACGTTATACGTCATAACGTATTACTATATAACGTTATTCGTTATATCGTAATACTGTATAAGGTTATACGTTATAATGTCATACCATGTAACGTTCTACGTTATATCACAATACTACACATCGTTTTACGTCATAACGTAGTACTATATGTCGTTATACATTATAATGTTATACTATGTATCGTTATATGTTACAACGTAATACTATACAATGTTATACGTCATAACGTAGTACTATATAACGTTATATGTTTTATCGTAATACCGTATAACGTTATACGTTATATCATCATACTACAGAACGTTATACGTCATAACGTAGTACTATATAACGTTATATGTTATATCGTAATACTACACAACGTTATACGTCATAACGTAATACTATACAACGTTATACGTCATAACGTATTACTATATAACGTTATACGTTATATCATCATACTACAGAACGTTATACGTCATAACGTAGTACCATATAACGTTATATGTTATATCGTAATACCATATAACGTTATACGCTATATCGTAATACTTTACAACGTTATACGTCATAACGAAGTATATATAACGTTAAAAGTCATAACGTATTACTATATAACGTTATTCGTTATATCGTAATACTGTATAAGGTTATACGTTATAATGTCATACCATGTAACGTTCTACGTTATA
>NW_025219985.1:1066604-1069178 GCF_014825855.1 Bombus pyrosoma | reverse complement strand
CGTTAGACGTTATAACGTATTACCATATATCGAAATCCGTTATATCGTAATACTATATAACGTTATACGTTATATCGTAATGCTACATATCGTTAGACGTTACAACGCATTACCATATATCGTTATCCGTTATATCGTAATACTATATAACGTTATACGTCATATCGTAATGCTACATAACGCAAAAACGTTATAACGTACTATTATATATCGTTATATGCTATATCGTAAAACTATATAACGTTATACGTTATATCGTAATGCTAGATAACGTTATACGTTATATCGTAATACTACATATCGTTATACGTTATAACGTATTACCATATAACGTTATACGTTATATGATAATACCACATATCGTTATACGTTATATCGTAATACTACATATCGTTATACGTTATAACGTATTACCATATAACGTTATACGTTATATCATAATAGCACATATCGTTACACGTTATATCGTAATGCTACATATCGTTATACGTTATATCGTAATGCTACATAACGTTATACGTTATGTCGTAATAATATATAGCGTTACACGTTATAATGTAATACCACATAACGTTAAACGTTGTAACGTTTTATTACATATCGTTATATGCTATATCGTAAAACTACATAACGTTATACGTTATATCATAATACCACATATCGTTATAAGTTATATCGTAATACTACATACCGTTATACGTTATAACGTATTACCATATAACGTTATCCATTATATCGTAATACTATATAACGTTATACATTATAACGTATCACTACATAACGTTATACGCTATAACGTAATGCTACATATCGTTATACGTTATAACGTATTACCATATAACGGTAACCGTTATATCGTAATACTATATAACGTTATACGTTATAACGTAACACTACATAACGTTATACGTTATAACGTAATACAAAATAACGTTATACGTCATATCGTAATGCTACATATCGTCATACGTTATATCGTAACACTACATATCGTTATACGTTGGAACGTAGTACTACATAACGTTACACGTTATAACGTAATACCATATAACGTTATACGTTATATCGTAATGCTAGATAACGTTATACGTTATATCGTAATGCTACATAACGTTATACGCTATAACGTAATGCTACATAACGATAAACGTTATATCGTAACACTACATATCGTTACGCGTAATATCGTAATACCACATAACGTTATACGTTATATCGTAATGCTACAAAACGTTATACGTTATAACGTATTACCATATAACGTTATACGTTATATCGTAATTCCACATATCGTTATACCTTATATCATAATACTACATATCGTTAGACGTTATAACGTAGTACTACATAACGTTATACGCTATAACGTAATGCTACATAACGTTAAACCTTATATCGTAACACTACATAACGTTATACGTTATAACGTAATGCTACATAACGTTAAACGTTATATCGTAACACTACATCACGTTATACGTTGGAACGTAGTACTATATAACGTTATACGTTATACCGTAATGCTACATATCGTTATTCGTTATATCGTAATGCTGCATAACGTTATCGCTTATATCGTAACAGTACATATCGTTTTCGTTATATCGTAATGCTACATAACGTTATACGTTATAACGTAATACTATATAACGTTATAAGTTATATAGTAATGCTGCGTAACGTTATAGGTTATATCGTAATACCATATAACGTTATACGTCATATCGTAATACTATATAGCGGTACACGTTATAATGTAATACAACATAACGTTATACGTTATAACGTATTATTACATATCGTTATATGCTGTATCGTAAAACCACATAACGTTATACGTTATATCGTATTGCTAGATAACGTTATACGTTATATCGTAATACTACATATCGTTATACGTTATAACGTATTACCATATAACGTTATACGTTATATCGTAATTCCACATATCGTTATAAGTTATATCATAATATTACATATCGTTAGACGTCATAACGTATTACCATATATCGTTATCCGTTATATCGTAATACTATATAACGTTATACGTTATATCGTAACGCTACATATCGTTAGACGTTATAACGTATTACCATATATCGTTATCCGTTATATCGTAATACTATATAACGTTATACGTCATACCGTAATGCTAGATAACGTTATACGTTATGTCGTAATACTACATATCCTTATACGTTATAACGTATTACCATATAACGTTATACGTTATATCGTCATACTACACATTGTTATACGTTATATCGTAATACTACATATCGTTATACGTTATATCGTAACAGAACATATCGATTTCGTTATATCGTAATGCTACATAACGTTATACGTTATGTCCTAATACTACATATCGTTATACGTTATAACGTAATACTATATAACGTTATACGTTATATCGTAATGCTACATAACGTTATCCGTTATATCGTAAAACTATATAACGTTATACGTTATATCGTAATGCTACATATCGTTAGACGTTATAACGTATTACCATATATCGTTATCCGTTATATCGTAATACTATATAACGTTATACGTCATATCGTAATGCTA
>NW_025219985.1:1064289-1066104 GCF_014825855.1 Bombus pyrosoma | reverse complement strand
TACGTTATAACGTCTACCGATATATGGTAATACGTTATAAAGTATAACGATATGTAGTATTACGATATAACGTATAACGTTATGTACCATTACGTTATAACGTATATCGTTATGTAGTATTACGATGAGACGTATAACGTTATATGGTAATACGTTATGACGTATAACGTTATGTAGTATTACGGTATAACGTATAACGTTACGTAGCATTACGGTATAACGTATAACGATATATAGCATAACGTTATAACGTATAACGTTATGTAGCATTACGAAATAACGTATGACGTTATATGGTGATACGTTATGACGTATAACGTTACGTAGCATTACGTTATAACGTATAACGTTGTGTAGCATTACGTTATAACGTATAACGTTATATGGTAATACGTTATGACGTATAACGTTATGTAGTATTACGGTATAACGTATAACGTTACGTAGCATTACGTTATAACGTATAACGTTGTGTAGCATTACGTTATAACGTATAACGTTATATAGTATTACGGTATAACGTATAACATTACGTAGCATTACGTTATAACGTATAACGTTATGTAGCCTTACGTTATAACGTATAACGTTATGCAGCATTACGGTATAACGTATAACGTTATGTAGCATTACGATATAACGTACAACGTTTTATAGCATAACGTTATAACGTATAACGTTATGTAGCATTTCGATATAATGTATAACGTTATATAGTAATACGTTATGACGTATAACGTTATGTAGTATTACGGTATAACGTATAACGTTATATAGCATTACGTTGTACGTATAACGTTATATGGTAATACGTTATGGCGTATAGCGTTATGTAGTATTACGGTATTACGTATAACGTTATGTAGCATTACGTTATAACGTATACCGATATATGGTAATACGTTATAAAGTATAACGATATGTAGTATTACGATATAACGTATAACGTTATGTACCATTACGTTATAACGTATATCGCTATGTAGTATTACGATGAAACGTATAACGTTATATGGTATTACGTTATGACCTATAACGTTATGTAGTATTACGGTATAACGTATAACGCTATGTAGCATTACGTTATAACGTATAACGTTATGTAGCATTACCTTATAACGTATAACGTTATATAGTATTACGATGTAACGTATAACGTTATGTAGCATTACGGTATAACGTATAACGATATATAGCATAACGTTATAACGTATAACGTTATGTAGCATTACGGTATAACGTATAACGATATATAGCATAACGTTATAACGTATAACGTTATGTAGCATTACGAAATAACGTATAACGTTATATGGTGATACGTTATGACGTATAGCGTTATGTAGTATTACGGTATTACGTATAACGTTATATAGCATAACGTTATAACGTATAACGATATATAGTATAAGGATGTAACGAATAACGTTATGTAACATTACGGTATAACGTATAACGTTATGTAGCATTACGGTATAACGTATAACGTTATGTAGTATTACGGTATAACGTATAACGTTATGTAGCATTACGTTATAACGTATACCGTTATGTAGTGTTACCTTATTACGTATAACGGTATATGGTAATACGTTATAACGTATAACGTTATATAATATTACGGTGCAACGTATAACGTTATGTAGCATTACGATATAACGTATGACGTTATATAGCATTACGTTATAACGTATAACGTTATGTAGAATTACGATATAACGTATAACGTTATACGGTAATACGTTATGAAATATATCGTTATGTAGTATTAAAATATAACGTGTAACGATATGTAACATTACGATATAACGTATA
>NW_025219985.1:1062699-1063789 GCF_014825855.1 Bombus pyrosoma | reverse complement strand
TAGTACAATATATCGCTATACGATATAGCGTAATACTATATGACGTTATACGTCATAACGTAGTTCTATATAACGTTATATGTTATGCCGTAATACCATATAACGTTATACGCTTTAACGTAATAGCATATAACGTTTTACGTTATATCAAAATACTGCACAACGTTATACGACATAACGCAGTACTATACAACGTTAAGCGTTATATCCTAATACCATACAACGTTATACGTTATATCGTAATACTACACAACGTTATACGTCATAAGGTAGTACTATATAACGTTAAATGTTATTTCCTGACACCATATAGCGGTATACGCTATAACGTAATACCATATAACGTTAAACGTTATATCCTAATACCATATAACGTTATGCGTTATTTCATATTGCTGTGTAAGGTTATACGTTATAACGTAATACCATACAACGTTATGCGTTAGAACGTAATACTATATAACGTTATACGTCATAACGTAGTACTATACAACGTTATATATTATGTCGTGATACCATATAACTTTAAACGTTATATCGTAATACCATATAACGTTATACGTTATGTCATAATACTATAAAACGTTACACGTCATAACGTACTACTATACAACGTTGTACATCATAGCGTAGTACTACATAACGTTATATGTTATATCGTAATACCGTATAACGTTATACGCTATATCGTAATACCATATACCGTTATATGTTATATTGTAATACTACATAATGTTATACGTCATAACGTAGTACTATATAACGTTATACGTTATAACGTAATACTATATATCGTTATACGTCATAACGTAGTACTAAACAACGCTATATGCTACATCGTAATACCATATAACGTTATACGCTGTAACGTAATACCATGTAACGTTATATGTCATAACGTAGTACTATATAACGTTATACGTTATATCGTAATACTATATAAGGTTATACGTTATAGCGTCATTCCATGTAACGTTATACGTTATATCATAATACTACACAATGTTTTACTTCATAACGTAGTACTATATAACGTTAAACATTATATCCTAATACCATATAAGAGTATACGTTATACAATAATACTACA
>NW_025219985.1:1060015-1062199 GCF_014825855.1 Bombus pyrosoma | reverse complement strand
TAATGCTACATAACGTTATATGATATAACGTAATACTAAATATCGTAATACGATATACCGTAATACTATATAACGTTAAACGTTATAACGTAATGCTACATAAAGTTATACGTTTATTGGAATGCTACATAACGTTATACGTTTTAACGTAATACTATATAACGATATACGTTACAACGTAATACTATATAACGTTATATGTAATAACGTAATGCTACATAGCGTTATAGGTTATATCGTATTACTGTATAACGTTATACCGTATAACGTAATGCTACAGAGCGTTATACCTTATTACGTAAACCTACATAACGTTATACGCTATATCCTATTACTATATAACGTTATATCGTATAACGTAATGTTACATAGCGTTATTCGTTTTATCGTAATGCGACATAACGTTTTACATTATAACGTAATGCTACATAACGTTATGCGTTATAACGCAATACTGCATAACGTTATACTATATAACGTAATGCTACATAACGTTATACGATATAACGTAATACTACATAACGTTATACGTTATAGCGCAATGCTACATAACGTTATACGACATGAGGTAATAGTATATAACGTTATACGATATTAGGTAATGCTACATAACGTTATACTTTATAACGTAATGCTACATAACGTTATATGTTATAACGTAATACTATATAACGTTATTCGATATAACGAAATACTATATAACGTTATACGTTATATCGCAATGCTACATAACGTTATACGGTATACCGTAATACTATATAACGTTACACGATATAACGTAATACTATATAACGTTATACGATATAATGTAACACTATATAACGTTATACGTTATAACGTAATGCTATATAGCGTTATGCGTTTTAATGTAATGCGACATAACGTTATACGTTATAACGTAATACTATATAACGTTATATGATATAACGTAATACTATATAACGTTATACGTTATATCGCAATGCTACATAACGTTATACGTTATACCGTAATACTATATAACGTTATCCTTTATAAAGTAATGCTACATAACGTTATACGTTATATCGAAATACTATATTACGTTATACGTTTCATCGTAATGCTACATATCGTTATAGGTTATACCGTAATACTACATAACGTTATACGTTATAACGTAATGCTACATAACGTTATACCTTATAACGTAATAGTATATAACGATATACGTTACAACGCAATCCCACATAACGTTATATGTTATACCGTATTGCTATATAACGTTACACGTTATAACGTAATACTACATAACATTATACGTTATAACGTAATGCTGCATAACGTTATACGTTTTAACGTAATGCTACATAACGTTATACGTTAAAACGTAATCCTACATAACGTTATACGTTATAACGTAATTCTACATAACGTTATACGTTATATCGTAATGCCACATAACGTTATACGTTATAACTTAATACTATATAACGGTAAACGTTATAACGTAATGCTACATTACGTTATACGTTTTATCGTAATGCTACATAACGTTATACGTTTTATCGTAATGCTACATAACCTTATACATTTTATCGTAATGCTACATAACGTTATACGTTATAACGTAATGCCACATAACGTTATACGTTATACCGTAATACTATATAACGTTATGCGTTATAACGTAATCCTACATAACGTTATGCGATATAACGTAATACTGTGTAACGTTATACGTTATTAGTTAATGCTACCTAACGTTATACGTTATACCGTAATACTATATAACGTTATACGATATAACATAATACTATATAACCTTATAAGATATAACGTAATGCTACATAACGTTATACGTTAAAACGTAATGCTACATAACGTTATACGTTAAAACGTAATGCTACATAACGTTATGCGCTTTATCGTAATGCGACATAACGTTATTCGTTATAACGTAATACTATATAACGATATACGTTATAACGTGATGCTAAATAACGTTATACATTATAACGTAATAATATATAACGATACACGTTACAACGCAATCCTACATAACGTTATTTGCTATATCGTATTGCTATATAACGTTACACGTTATAACGTAATACTACATAACATTATACGTTATAACGTAATGCTACATAACGTTATACGTTATAACGTAATACTGCATAACATTATACGTTATAACGTAATGCTGCACTACGTTATACGTTA
>NW_025219985.1:1055489-1059515 GCF_014825855.1 Bombus pyrosoma | reverse complement strand
TAGTATTACGGTATAACGTATAACGTTATGTAGCATTACGATATAACGTATAACGTTATATAGCATTACGTTATAACGTATAACGTTATGTAGTTTTATGTTATAAAGTATAACGTTATGTAGCATTACGGTATAACGTATAACGTTATATGGTAATACGTTATGACATATATCGTTACGTAGTATTAAGGTATAACGTATAGCGTTATGTAGCATTACGGTATAACGCACAAAGTTATGTAGCATTACGTTATAACGTATAACGTTATGTAGTGTTACGTTATAACGTATAACGGTATAGGGTAATACGTTATAACGTATAATGTTATGTAGCATTACGGTATAACGTATAACGTTATGTAGCATTACGTTATAACGTATAACGATATGTAGTGTTACTTTATGACGTATAACGTTATATGGTAATACGTTATGACATATATCGTTATGTAGTATTCAGGTATAACGTGTAACGTTATGTAGCATTACGTTATAACGTATAAAGTTATGTAGTGTTACGTTATAACGTATAACGATATATGGTAATACGTTATGACATATATCGTTATGTAGTGTTAAGGTATAACGTGCAACGTTATGTAGCATTGCGATATAACGTATAACGTTATATAGCATTACGTTATAACGTATAACGTTATGCACTATTGCGTTATAACGTATATCGTTATATAGTAATACGTTTTGACATATATCGTTATGTAGTATTAAGATATAACGTGTATCGATATGTGGCATTACGATATAACGTATAGCGTTATATAGCATTACGTTATAACGTATAACGTTATATGGTAATACGTTATGACGCATAACGTTATGTAGTATTACGGTATAACGTATAACGTTATGTAGCATTACGTTATAACGTATAACGCTATGTAGTGTTACGTTATAACGTATAACGATATATGGTAATACGTTATAACGTATAACGTCATGTAGTATAACGATGTAACGTATAACGTTATGTAGCATTACGGTATAACGTATAACGTTATGTAGCATTACGATATAACGTATAACGTTATATAGCATTACGTGATAACGTATAACATTATACTATAATACGTTATGACGTATAACGTTATGTAGTATTATGGTATAACGTATAACGTTATGTAGCATTACGTTATAACGTATAACGTTATGTAGTGTTACGTTATATCGTATAACGTTGTATGGTAATACGTTATGACATATATCGTTATGTAGCATTAAGGTATAACGTGTAACGTTATCTAGCATTACGTTATAACGTATAACGTTATGTAGTGTTACGTTATAACGTGTAACGTTACATGGTAATACGTTATGACATATATCGTTATGTAGTATTTAGGTATAACGTGTAACCTTATGTAGCATTACGTTATAACGTATAACGTTATTTAGTGTTACGTTATAACATATAACGATATATGGTAATACGTTATATCGTATAACGTTATGTAGTATTACGATGTAACGTATAACGTTATGTAGCATTACGGTATAACGTATAACGTAATGTAGTATTACGGTATAACGTATAACGTTATGTAGCATTACGATATAACGTATAACGTTATATAGCATTACGTTATAACGTATAAAGTTATACGCTAATACGTTATCACGGATAACGTTATGTGGTATTACGGTATAACGTATAACGTTATGTAGCATTACGATATAACGTATAACGTTATATAGCATTACGTTATAACGTATAACGTTATACGGTAATACGTTATCACGTATAACGTTATGTATCATTACGTTATAACGTATAACGTTATGTAGTGTTACGTTATAACGTATAACGATATATGGTAATACGTTATATCGTATAACGTTATGTAGTATTACGATGTAACGTATAACGTTATGTAGCTTTACGGTATAACGTATAACGTAATGTAGTATTACGGTATAACGTATAACGTTATGTAGCATTACGATATAACGTATAGCGTTATATAGCATTACGTTATAACGTATAACGTTATACGGTAATACGTTATCACGTATAACGTTATGTAGTATTACGGTATAACGTATAACGTTATGTAGCATTACGATATAACGTATAACGTTATATAGCATTACGTTATAACGTATAACGTTATGTATCATTACGTTATAACGTATAACGATATGTAGTTTTATGTTATAACGTATAACCTTATGTAGCATTACGGTATAACGTATAACGTTATTGAGCATTACGATATAACGTATAACGTTATATAGCATTACGTTATAAAGTATAACGTTATATGGTAATACGTTATGACATATATCGTTACGTAGTATTAAGGCATAACGTGCAACGTTATGTAGCATTACGAGATAACGTATAACGTTATATAGCATAACGTGATAACGTATAACGTTATACGGTAATACGTTATGACGAATAACGTTATGTAGTATTATGGTATAACGTATAACGTTATGTATCATTACGGTATAACGTATAACGTTATGTAGGGTTACGATATAACGTATAACGATATATACCATTACGTTATAACGTATAACGTTATATGGTAATACGTTATGACATATATCGTTACGTAGTATTAAGGTATAACGTGTAACGTTATGTAGCATTACGATATAACGTATAACGTTATATAGCATTACGTGATAACGTATAACGTTATACGGTAATACGTTATGACGTATGACGTTATGTAGTATTATGGTATAACGTATAACGTTATGTAGCATTACGGTGTAACGTATAACGTTATGTAGCATTACGTTATAACGTATAACGTTATGTAGTGTTACGTTATATCGTATAACGTAATATGGCAATACGTTATGACATATATCGTTATGTAGCATTAAGGTATAACGCGTAACGTTATCTAGCATTACGTTATAACGTATAACGTTATGTAGTGTTACGTTATAACGTGTAACGATATATGGTAATACGTTATATCGTATAACGTTATGTAGTATTACGATATAACGTATAACGTTATATAGCATTACGTTATAACGTATAACGTTATACGGTAATTCGTTATCACGTATAACGTTATGTATCATTACGTTATAACGTATAACGTTATGTAGTTTTATGTTATAACGTATAACGTTATGTAGCATTACGGTATTACGTATAACGTTATGTAGCATTACGATATAACGTACAACGTTATATAGCATTACTTTATAACGTATAACGTTATGTAGTGTTACGTTATAACCTATAACGATATATGGTAATACGTTATATCGTATAACGTTATGTAGTATTACGATGTAACGTATAACGTTATGTAGCATTGCGGTATAACGTATAACGTAATGTAGTATTACGGTATAACGTATAACGTTATGTAGCATTACCATATAACGTATAACGTTATATAGCATTACGTTATAACGTATAACGTTATACGGTAATACGTTATCACGTATAACGTTATGTAGTATTACGGAATAACGTATAACGTTATGTAGCATTACGATATAACGTATAACGTAATATAGCATTACGTTATAACGTATAACGTTATGTAGTTTTATGTTATAAAGTATAACGTTATGTAGCATTACGGTATAACGTATAACGTTATACGGTAATACGTTATGACGAATAACGTTATGTAGTATTACGGTATAACGTATAATGTTATGTAGCATTACGGTATAACGCATAACGTTATGTAGCATTACGTTATAACGTATAACGTTATGTAGTGTTACGTTATAACGTATAACGGTATATGGTAATACGTTATAACGTATAACGTTATATGGTAATACGCTATGACGTATAGCGTTAGATAGTATTACGGTATAACGTATAACGTTATGTAGTGTTACGTTATAACGTATAACGTTATGTAGCATTACGGTATAACGTATAACGTTATGTAGTGTTACGATGTAACGTATAACGTTATGTAGCATTGCGGTATAACGTATAACGTAATGTAGTATTACGGTATAACGTATAACGTTATGTAGCATTACGATATAACGTATAACGTTATATAGCAT
>NW_025219985.1:1052789-1054989 GCF_014825855.1 Bombus pyrosoma | reverse complement strand
TACTACATATCGTTATACGTTATATCGTAATGCTACATAACGTTATACGTTACATTCTAATACAATAAAACGTTATACGTTGTAAGGTAATACTACATAGCGTTATACGTTATAACGTAATAATACATAACGTTGTACGTTATATCTTAATACTACATGTCGTTATACGTTATATCGTAATACTACATATCGTTATACGTTATATCGTAATACTATATAACGTAATACCTTATATCGTAATACTACATAACATTTTACGTTATAATGTACTACTATATAATGTTATACGTTATAACATAGTAGTACATAACGTTATACGTTATACCGAAATACTACATATCGTCATACGTAATATCGTAATACTACATGTCGTTATACGTTATATCGTAATACCACATAACGTTATACCTTATATCGTTATACCATATAACGTTATAAGTTATAACGTAGTACTACATAACGTCTTACGTTATAACGTAATATTACGTAACGTTAAACGATATAATGTAATGCTTCATAACGTTATACGTTATATCGTAATGCTACATAACGTTATACGTTATAACGTAATGCTACATGACGTTATACGCTATAACGTAGTACTACATATCCTTATACGTTATATCGTAATGCTACATAACGTTATACGTTATAACGTAATACTACATATCGTTACACGTTATATCGTAATACTATATAACGTTATGCGATATAACGTAATAGTACCTAATGTTATACGTTATATCGTAATACTATATATCCTTATACGTTATATCGTAATACTACATATCGTTATACGTTATATCGTAATACCACATAACGTTATACCTTATATCGTAATACCATATAACGTTATACGTTATAACGTAGTACTACACAACGTCTTACGTTATAACGTAATATTACGTAACGTTAAACGATATAACGTAATGCTACATAACGTTATACATTATAACGTAGTGCTACATAACGTTATACGTTATATCGTAATACCACATAACGTTATACCTTATCTCGTAATACCATATAACGTTATACGTTATAACGTAGTACTACATAACGTTTTACGTTATAACGTAATATTACGTAACGTTAAACGATATAACGTAATGCTACATATCGTTAAACGTTATATCGTAATACTACATAACGTTATACGTTATATCGTAATGCTACATAACGTTATACATTATAACGTAATGCTACATAACGTTACACGTTATATCGTAATACTACATATCGTTATACGTTATATCGTAATGCTACATAACGTTATACGTTACATTCTAATACAATAAAACTTTATACGTTGTAAGGTAATACTACATAGCGTTATACGTTATAACGTAATAATACATAACGTTGTACGTTATATCTTAATACTACATGTCGTTATACGTTATATCGTAATACTACATATCGTTATACGTTATATCGTAATACTATATAACGTAATACGTTATATCGTAATACTACATAACATTTTACGTTATAATGTAATACTATATAATGTTATACGTTATAACATAATAGTACATAACGTTATACGTTATGCCGTAATACTACATATCGTCATACGTAATATCGTAATACAACATATCGTTATAAGTTATATCGTAATACCACATAACGTTATACCTTATATCGTAATACCATATAATGTTATACGTTATACCGTAGTACTATATAACGTCTTACGTTATAACGTAATATTACGTAACGTTACACGATATAACGTAATACTACGTAACGTTATACGCTATAACGTAATACTACACAACGTTATACGTTAAATCGTAATGCTACATAACGTTATACGTTGTATCGTAATACTACATATCCTTATACGTTATATCGTAATACTACATATCGTTATACGTTATATCGTAATTCTACATAACGTTATACTTTATATCGTAATGCTACATAACGTTATACGTTATATCGTAATGCTACATGACGTTATACGTTATATCGTTATACTACATATCGTTATACGTTATATCGTAATACTACATAGCGTTATACGTTATATCGTAATACTATATAACGTTATACGTTATAAAGTTGTAGCACATAACGTTATACGTTATATCGTAATACTACATATCCTTATACGTTATATCGTAATGCTACGTAACGATATGCGTTATATCGTGTTACTATATAACGTTATACGTTATACGGTAGTACTACATAA
>NW_025219985.1:1050819-1052289 GCF_014825855.1 Bombus pyrosoma | reverse complement strand
TTAGCTTATTTACGTTTAGTCCCTTTGTAACTGCAAAATCGAGTAGGTCAGGTATTTTGCTCAGGTCTGTCGGCCAGTATGTCGGTCTTCCTGTGGATAGTATATTGAGGTTATTGTTTCTAATGTGTTTTTCCAGGGTTCTTCCTCGAGGTGAAGTAATTCTTGATCCCCATAGTGTGTGCTTTGAGTTATAGTCCCCTGCTGCAATAAACTTGTCCCCTAAATGTTGGAAGTACTCTTCCCACATTTGTGTTGTAATTTTGTGTCGCGGCGGTACATATACTGCTGACAACTGAAAATGATTGGTGCTAGTTTGTACTGTAACGGTGGTTGCTTGGATATATTCCTTCCTGACTTGGCTGTGTAGATAGTGTTTTATGTCGTTTCTTATTATCACTGCGGTCCCTCCGTGTGCTTTTCCTGAGGGGTGTGCGGTATCATATATAGTGTAGTACGGTATTTTCATGTAGTTTTTTGTAGTGAAGTGTGTTTCTGAAACCAGTATATCGATATTGTTGTTGTACAGGAATGTTTTAGTTTCTAGGGCCCTTTGGTGTAGGCCGTTTGAGTTCCAGGCCACTATTTTTAGCGTGTCCGTTTTTTATTTTTTGCTTAACATGTTTGTAAGCAATTGTAGCATAACTGTGATCTGTTGTGTTTGTTGTCTGAAAACTGCGTTTTGCTCGCTAATCATTTTTGTTAGCATTTCGGTGTTTTTAATGGATTGCTTGAGCAGTTCCTTAATTTCTGTAGCGTCATTGTTGCTATTGCTCTGATTTTTGTCTATGGGTGCTGATTGGTTGGTTACTTGCGCGTAGCTTCGCCTACCAATGGTGTTGGTGTAATTTTGGTTAGTGTTCGTTACATGCTGTACATTCGGTGTTGTTACAGTTTCTGTGGTATCCTGTTGTGTGTGATTGATATTATATGTCCTGTTTCTAAGCGGCGGAAACAGTTTACGTTGCAGCTGTTTTCTGACTATGCTGCCTTTGTAGCTAGCTGGATGATTTCCGTTGCAATTGAAGCATTTTACTTCGTTAATTTTTCCCATGTATGGGCAGTTCATTGTTAGGTGCCTTTCTGCGCATTTGACACAGGCCGGGTTTCTATTGCAGTAGTTTTTTGTGTGTCCAAATTGCTGACACCGTATGCATTGTGGTATATCTTTTTTGTGTCTATGTGGCTCCACTGTTATTATTGTGTTTAGAATCTTTTTAATTTCGAATATTTCTTTATTATTGTTTTTGGGTTCTATTTCGATTATAAATAGTGGTAATGGTTGCTTGGTATCATAACTGGTTATATTGTTTATTGATCTTACCTGGTGTCCCATTTTGGCTAATTCATCACATATGTTGTTTGTGTTTGTTTTGGGGTGTAATCCTCTTATTACTGCCTTGTAGCTTTTTTCTGTTTTGAGCTGGTAAGTGTGATACCCAGCGTTTTTTTCCTTTAGTGCTTTTGTAACTT
>NW_025219985.1:1049215-1050319 GCF_014825855.1 Bombus pyrosoma | reverse complement strand
AGGTTATAGGTTATAACGTAATACCATGTAACGTTGTACGTTATATCATAATACTACACATCGTTATACGTCATAACGTAGTACTATACAACGTTATATGTTATATCGTAATACCGTATAACGCTGTACGCTGTATCGTAGTAACATATAACGGTATACGTTATATCATAATACTGCACAACGTTGTACGTCATAACGTAATACTATGCAACGTTATACGTCATAACGTAGTGCTATATAACGTTATACGTTATATCATCATACTACAGAACGTTATACGTCATAGCGTAGTACTATATAACGTTATATGTTATATCGTAATACCGTATGACGTTATATGCTATATCGAAGTAACATATAACGTTATATGTCTTAACGTAGTACTATACAACGTTATATGTTATGTAGTAATAACATATAACGTTATACGCTATAACGTAATACTATACAACGTTATACGTCATAACGTTGTACTATATAACATTATACGTTATATCGTAGTACTGCATAAGGTTATACGTCATATCGTAATACCATGAAATGTTATACGTTATATCATAATAGTACACATCGTTATACGTCATAACGTAGTACTATACAACGTTATATGTTGTATCGTAATACCGTATAACGTTATACGCTATATCGTAGCAGCATATAACGTTATACGTTATATCATAAAACTACACAAAGTTACACTTTATATCAAAATACTACACGACGTTATGCGTCATAACGTATTACTATATAATGTTATATGTTATACCGTAATACCATATAACGTTGTACGCTATAACGTAATAACACATAACCTGATACGTGATATCGTAATACTATGTAACGTTATACGTTATATCATAACACTACACATCGTTATACGTCATCACGTAATACTGTACAACGTCATACGTTATAACGTAGTACTATACAACGTTATATGTTATATCGTAATACCATATAACGTTATACGTTGAATCGTAATACTATATAACGTTATACGTTATAACGTAATATAATATAACGCTATTCGCAATAACGTAATACCATGTAACGTTATACGTCAAAACGTAGTACTATATAACGTTATACCTCATAATGTATTAC
>NW_025219985.1:1047230-1048715 GCF_014825855.1 Bombus pyrosoma | reverse complement strand
AAAATCAATAACAAACAGAATACGTGAAAAAATGAAGCAGATGTACTGGTTAATCAATAGAAAATCTAAATTAAGCATAATGAATAAACTAAATATATACAAAACAATAATCAAACCAATCTGGACATACGGAGTCCCACTATGGGGGATGGCAGCAATGAGTCACATAAATAAAATAGAAACAGAGCAAGCAAAAATCTTAAGGACAATAGTTAACGCTCCATGGTACGTCAGAAATAAAGATATACGAGAAGATCTAAAAATTTCAACAGTTAAAGAGGAAATCGCCAGATATGCAAAAAAAGTATAAAGAAAGACTTGCAACACACCCAAATCAGCTGGTTGCTGAAACGAATAAAACAATAATAAAAAGAAGACTGAAGAAGAAGCATCCTGCAGATCTCATAATAGAACAATAAACAACCTGGAAGATGGAGTCCCGCTGGAGGTAACCATCCACATGCTATATTTTATCAAAACTTAAATTATAATATTTTACCAAATGTCCTAATGGACAACTTGTAAAATGTAAACAAACAATAAATAAAAAAAAATGATATGTTCTCACTCTGGCAAAAACAATTAAATAAATATTTAGATATCGCGAGAAAAACATTAATAAACAGTAAGAAACGATACCTTCGAGACCAGAAAAGAAAGATAGTTCGAACTCAAACGGTATTTAAAGAAGGAGATTTTGTATTAATCCATAATGATCACAAAAGGGAAAAATTAGACACTGAATGGTTAGGACCATACAGAATCCACTCTGTCAAAACCCCTTATTACGAAATCTTAATTGATAATATTATAAAGAAAATACACGGTAATCGTTTAAAACCTTACTTTCCAGGTCGACACTCCTCTTTGTCGGAATAATATCCGCGCAAATAAATATTACACCACTAGAAGGAAACTCTGTATTCGTAGAAAACATAAGACAAAAATATTTGTATAGCGATATATACTGCCAATATTATTGTAGAATTAGACACTAGCGACATACACGAGCAAATAAACACGATAAAATTACATAAATCGACAATAAACTCACGCGCAATCAGCAAAAAATACGCTGAAGAGTTAGACGGATTACAAACTCGTATCAATAACCTGAAACAACTCGCAAAACACTTGAAAACGTTAATACACACCCGAAGCAAACGAGGTTTACTCAACATCATAGGTTCCGTATCGAAAAGCCTATTCGGAACTCTCGACGAGGACGATCTTACACTCATAAACGAAAACATAGACAAACTATTCAACGACAACAATAAAATCAGGACTGTAATAGCAAATCAGACAGCACTTATTAGGAAAATTGTAAACTCGGAAAACCTAAACCACCTAGAGAAATCATATAACGATGTATTAAAACAACAACAGCAGGCAAATATCGATAGATTTATGCTTAAAATGATTATGAAACTCGACACCGCGATACAAACTTTACACTTTCAGTTAGACGAGATACTTAACGTC
>NW_025219985.1:1045238-1046730 GCF_014825855.1 Bombus pyrosoma | reverse complement strand
TACGTTATACTATAATACTATATAACGTTATACTATATACCATAATACTATATAACGTTATACATTATATCATAGTACTATATAACGTTATGCGTTATATCATAATACTATACAACGTTATACGTTATAACGTAATACCACATATTGTTATACGTTATATCGTAATACCATATAACGTTATACGTTATATCATAATACTACTTAACGTTGCACTATATAATGTAATACCACATATTGTTATACGTTATATCGTAATACCATATAACGTTATACGTTATATCATAATACTACTTAACGTTATAATTTATAATGTAATACCACATATCATTATACGTTATATCGTAATACCATATAACGTTATACGTTATATCGTAATACCATATAACGTTATTGATTACAAAGTAATACCACATATCGTTATACGTTATATCGTAATACCATATAGCGTTATACGTTATATCGTAATACTATATAACGTTACGCGTTATATCATAATACTATATAATGTTATACGTTATATCATAATACTATATAACGTTATACGTTATAACGTACTACCACATATCGTTATACGTTTTATCGTAATACCATATAACGTTATATGTTATATCGTAATACCATATAACGTTACATGTTATACCATAATACTATATAACGTTATACTATATATCATAATACTATATAACCTTATACGTTACATCGTAATACCATATAATGTTATACGTTATATCGTAATACTATATAACGTTATACGTTATATCATAATACTATATAAAGTTATACATGATATCATAATACTATATAACGTTATGCGTTATATCATAATACTATACAACGTTATACGTTATAACGTAATACCACATATCGTTATACTTTATAATGTAATACCACATATCGTTATACGTTATATCGTAATACCATATAACGTTATACGTTATATCGTAATGCTATATAACGTTATACGTTATATCATAATACTATATAACGTTGTACGTTATAACGCTATACCACATATCGTTATACGTTTTATCGTAAAACCATATAACGTTGTACGTTATATCGTAATACCATACAACGTTATACGTTATACCATAATACTATATAACGTTATACTATATATCATAATACTATATAACGTTATACGTTATATCATAATACTATATAACGTTATGCGTTATATCATAATACTATATAACGTTATACGTTATTTCATAATACTATATAACGTTATACGTTATAACGTAGTATCACATATCGTTATACGTTTTATCGTAATACCATATAACGTTATACTTTATAATGTAATACCACATATCGTTATACGTTATATCGTAATACCATATAACGTTATACGTTACATCGTAATACCATATAACGTTATTGATTACAAAGTAATACCACATATCGTTATACGTTATATCGTAATACCATATAACGTTATACGTTATATCATAATACTACTTAACGTTATAATTTATAATGTAATACCACA
>NW_025219985.1:1043615-1044738 GCF_014825855.1 Bombus pyrosoma | reverse complement strand
CGTTATATCATTATACTACATAACGTTATACGTTATAACGTAATACTACAAAGCGTTATACGTTATAACGTAATACTATATAACTTTATACCTTATAACGATATACTACATAACTTTATACGTTATAACGTAATACTACATAACGTTATACGTTATAACGTAACACTATATAACGTTCTACGTTATAACATAATACTACGTAACGTTTACGTTATAACGCATCACTATATAACGTTATACGTTATAAGGTAGTACTATATAACGTTATACGTTATATTGTAATACTACATAACGTTATACGTTGTAACGTAATAACACATAATGTTATACGTTATAGCGTAATACTATATAACGTTATACGGTGTAACGTAATACTACATAACGTTATGCGATATAACGTAATACTACCTAACATTATACGTTATATCATTATACTACATAACGTTTTACGTTTCAACGTAATACTACGTAACAATATACGATGTAACGTAACACTATATAACGTTATACGATATAACGTAATACTACCTAACATTATACGTTATATCATTATACTACATAACGTTACACGTTATAACGTAATACTACAAAGCGTAATTCGTTATAACGTAACACTATATACCGTTTACGTTATAACGTAATACTACATAACGTTATACGTTATAACGTAATATTGCATAGCTTTATACGTTATAACGTAATACTAAATAACGTTATACGTTATAACGTAACACTATACAACGTTACACGTTATAGCGAGATGCTATATATCGTTATACGTTGTAACGTAACACTACATAACGTTATAAGTTATAACGTAATATTACATAACGTTATAAGTTATAACGTAATACTATATAACGTTATACGTTATAAGGTAATACTACCTAACATTATACGTTATATCATTATACTCCATAACGTTATACGTTTTAACGTAATACTACATAACGATATACGTTGTAACGTAACACTATATAACGTTATACGATATAACGTAATACTACCTAACATTATAAGTTATATCATTATACTACATAACGTTATACGTTATAACGTAATACTACAAAGCGTTATACGTTATAACGTAATACTATATAACTTTATACCTTATAACGATATA
>NW_025219985.1:1038995-1043115 GCF_014825855.1 Bombus pyrosoma | reverse complement strand
TACTGTATAACGTTATACGTTATATCGTAATACTACATATCGTTATACGTTATATCGTAATACCTTATAACGTTATACGTTACAACGTAATACTACATAACATTATACGATATATCGTAATGCTACATAACGTGAATCGTTATAGCGTAATGCTACATAACGTTATACGCTATAACGTAATGCTACATAACGTTATGCGTTATAACGTCATACTGTATAACGTTACACGTTATATCGTAATACTACATATCGTTATACGTTATATCGTAATACCATATAACGTTATACGTTATAACGTAATACTATATAACGTTATACGTTATATCGCAATACTACATATCGTTATACGTTATATCGTAATACCTTATAACGTTATACGTTACAATGTAATACTACATAACGTTATACGCTATAACGTAACGCTACATAGCGCTATACGTTATATCGTAATACCATATAACGCTTTTCGTTGTAACGTTATTCTACATAACGTTATGCGTTATAAGGTAATACTACATATCGTTATACATTATAACATATTACCTTATAAGGTTATACGTTATATCGTAATCCTATTTAACGTTATACGTTGTAACATATTACGACATAACGTTAATCGTTATATCGTAATACTACATATCGTCATACGTTATATCGTAATACTACATATCGATGTACGTTATATCGTAATACCATATAACGTTATACGTTATATCGTAATAGTATATAACGCTATACGTTATAACGTAATACTACGTAAAGTTATACGTTATATCGTAATACTATATAGTGTTATACGTTGTTACGTAGTACTACATAACGTTATACGATATAACGTAATATAACATGAAGTTAAACGCTATAACGTAATGCTACATAAAGTTATACGCTATAATGTAATACTACATATCGCTATACGTTATAGCGTAGTACCTTATAACTTTATACGTTTTATCGTAATGCTACATAACGTTATACGCTCTAACGGAATGCTACATATCGTTATACGTTATAACGTAATACTCTATAACGTTATACGTTGTAACGTAATTCTACATAACGTTATGCGTTATAGCGTAGTGCCTTATAAAGTGATACGTTATATCGTAATGCTACATAACGTTATGCGCTATAACGTAATGCTACATAGTGCTATACGATATATCGTAATACTACATATCGTCATACGTTATAACGCAATGCTACATAGCGCTATATTATGTATCGTAATACTATATAACGTATTACGTTGTAACGTTATACTACATAACGTTATATGTTATAAGATAATACTACATATCGTTATACGTTATAACATATTACGTTATAAGGTTATACGTTATATCGTAAAACTACATAACGTTCTACGTTATAACGTAACACTACACATCGTTATATGTTATAACGAAACACTACATAACGTTATACGTTATATCGTAATACTACATATCGTCATACGTTATATCGTAATAGTATATAACGTTTTACGTTATAACGTAATACTACATAACGTTATATGTTATATCGTAATGGTATATAACGTTTTACGTTATAACTTAATACTACATAACGTTATACGTTATATCGTAATGCTACATAACGTGATTCGTTATAGCGTAATGCTACATAACGTTATTCTCTATAACGTAATGCTACATAACGTTATACGTTATATCGTAATGCTCCATAACGTGATTCGTTATAGCGTAATGCTTCATAACGTTATTCTCTATAACGTAATGCTACATAAAGTTATACGCTATAATGTAATACTACATATCGCTATACGTTAAAGCGTAGTACCTTATAACTTTATACGTTTTATCGTAATGCTACATAACGTTATACGCTCTAACGTAATGCTACATAAGGTTATACGCTATAACGTAACACGACATATCGTTATACGTTTTATCGTAGTACCATATAACGTTATACGTTATATCGTATTACTATATAACGTTACATGTTATAACGTAACACTACATAACGTTATACGTTATAACGTAATACTACATAACGTTATACGCAATAACGTAATGCTACATAGCGCTATACGCTATATCGTAATACCATATAACGTTTTACGTTGTGACGTTATACTACATAACGTTATATGTTATAAGGTAATACTACATATCGTTATACGTTATAACATATTACCTTATAAGGCTATACGTTATATCGTAGTACTACATATCGTCATACGTTATATCGTAATACTTCATATCGTTGTACGTTATATCGTAATACCGTATATCGTTATAAGTTATATCATAATAGTATATAACTTTATACGTTTAAACGTAACACTACATAACGTTATACGTTATATCGTAATGCTACATAACGTGATTCGTTATATCGTAATACCTTATAACGTTATAAGCTACAACGTAATACTACATAACATTATACGTTATATCGTAATGCTACATAACGTGATTCGTTATAGCGTAATGCTACATAACGTTACACGCTATAACGTAATGCTACATAACGTTATACGTTATAACGTAATACTATATAACGTTATACGTCATATCGTAATACTACATATCGACGTACGTTATATCGTAATACCATATAACGTTATACGTTATATCGTAATAGTATATAACGCTATACGTTATAACGTAATACTACGTAACGTTATACGTTATATCGTAATACTATATAGTGTTATACGTTGTTACGTAGTACTACATAACGTTATACGATATAACGTAATATAACATGAAGTTAAACGCTATAACGTAATGCTACATAAATTTATACGCTATAATGTAATACTACATATCGCTATACGTTATAGCGTAGTACCTTATAACTTTATACGTTTTATCGTAATGCTACATAACGTTGTACGCTCTAACGTAATGCTACATAACGTTATATGTTATAAAGTAACACTACATAACGTTATACGTTATATCGTACGACTACATATCGTCATACGTTATATCGTAATAATACATATCGTTGTACGTTATATCGTAATACCATATAACGTTATACGTTGTAACATATTACTACATAACGTTATGCGTTATATCGTATTACTATATAACGTTATACGTTATAATGTAATTCTACATAACGTTATACGTTATAACGTAATACTACATATCGCTATACGTTATAGCGTAGTACCTTATAGCGTTATACGTTATATCGTAATAGTATATAACGTTATACGTTGTAACCTAATACTACGTAACGTTATACGTTATATCGTAATACTATATAGCGTTATACGTTGTTACGTAGTACTACATAACGTTATACGATATAACGTAATATAACATGAAGTTAAACGCTATAACGTAATGCTACATAAAGTTATACGCTATAATGTAATACTACATATCGCTATACGTTATAGCGTAGTACCTTATAACTTTATACGTTTTATCGTAATGCTACATAACGTTATACGCTCTAACGGAATGCTACATAGTGCTATACGATATATCGTAATACTACATATCGTCATACGTTATAACGTAATGCTACATAGCGCTATATTATGTATCGTAATACTATATAACGTATTACGTTGTAACGTTATACTACATAACGTTATATGTTATAAGATAATACTACATATCGTTATACGTTATAACATATTACGTTATAAGGTTATACGTTATATCGTAAAACTACATAACGTTCTACGTTATAACGTAACACTACACATCGTTATATGTTATAACGAAACACTACATAACGTTATACGTTATATCGTAATACTACATATCGTCATAAGTTATATCGTAATAATACATATCGTTGTACTTTATATCGTAATACCATATAGCGTTATACGTTATATCGTAATAGTATATAACGTTTTACGTTATAACGTAATACTACATAACGTTATACGTTATATCGTAATAGTATATAACGTTTTACGTTATAACTTAATATTACATAACGTTATACGTTATATCGTAATCCTACATAACGTGATTCGTTATAGCGTAGTGCTACATAACGTTATACTCTGTAACGTAATGCTACATAACGTTATACGTTATATCGTAATGCTACATAACGTGATTCGTTATAGCGTAATGCTACATAACGTTATTCTCTATAACGTAATGCTACATAA
>NW_025219985.1:1037370-1038495 GCF_014825855.1 Bombus pyrosoma | reverse complement strand
ATATCGTTATATGGTAATAATTTATAACGTATAACGTTCAGTAGTATTACGTTATGACGTATAATGTAATGTAGCATTACGTTATATCGTGTAACGTACTATAGTATTACGTTATAACGTATAACGTCATATAGAATTAGGTTATAACGTATATCGTTATATGGTAATACGTTATAACGTATATCGTTATATGGTAGTACGTTATATCGTATATCGTTATGTAGTATTACGTTATATAGTATTACGTTATAACGTATAACGTTATATGGCTATACAGTATAACGTATAACGGTATGTAGTATTACGTTTTAAGGTATTACGTTATATGGTAATACGTTATAACGTCTAACGTTCAGTAGTATTACGTTATAACGTACAACGTTATGTAGCACCACGTTATAACGTATAACGTGATATAATATTGTTTTTTAACGTATATAGTTATGTAGTTATACGTTATCATGTATAACGTTATGTAGTATTACGTTGTAACGTATATCGTTATATGGTAGTACGTTATATCGTATATCGTTATATAGTATTACGCTATATGGTATTACGTTATAACGTATACCGTTATGTAGTATTTCGGTATAACGCAGATGGTTATATGGTATTACGTTATAACGTATATCGTTATATGGTAGTACGTTATAACGTATATCGTTATATGGTAATAATTTATAACGTATAACGTTCAGTAGTATTACGTTATGACGTATAATGTAATGTAGCATTACGTCATATCGTGTAACGTACTATAGTATTACGTTATAACGTATAACGTCATATAGAATTAGGTCATAACGTATATCGTTATATGGTAATACGTTATAACGTATATCGTTATATGGTAGTAAGTTATAACGTATATCGTTATGTAGAATTACGTTATAATGTTTAACGTTATATATAGTATTACGTTGTAACGTATATCGTTATATGGTAATACGCTATAACGTGTTACGTTCAGTAGTGTTACGTTATAACGTATATCGTTATGTAACATCACATTATAATGTATAATGTTATGTAGCATCACGTTATAACATACAACGTCATATAGTATTATTTTATAACGTATATCGTTATATAGTAATACGTTATCATGTATAACGTTATGTG
>NW_025219985.1:1033441-1036870 GCF_014825855.1 Bombus pyrosoma | reverse complement strand
GTAGTATTACGATATAACATATAACGTTATGTAGCAATATGTTATAACGTATATCGTTATATAGTATTACGTTGTAAGGTATAACGTCATGTAGCCTTACGTTATAACGCTTAACGTTATATGGAATTACGTTATAACGTATAAAGTTATATAATATTACGTTATAACGTATAACGTTATATAATATTACGTTATAACGTGTAACGTTATATACTGTTACGATATAGCGTATAACGTTATGTAGTATTACGATAAAACATATAACGTAATGTAGCATTACCTTATAATGTATAACGTTATGTAGTATTACGATATAACATATAACGTTATGTAGCGTTACGTTATAACATATAACGTTATATGGTAATACGTTATAACGTATAACGTTATGTAGTATTACGATATAACGTATAACGTGATGCAGTATTACGATATAACATATAACGTTATGTAGCATTACGTTATAACGTATAACGTTATGTAGTATTACCATACAACGTATAACGTTATGTAGCATTACGCTATAACGTATAACGTTATATACTGTTACGATATAACGTATAACGTTATATGGTAGTACGTTATAACGTATAACGTTATGTAGTATTACGACATAACATATAACGTTATGTAGCATTACGTTATAACGTATAACGTTATTTGGTAATACGTTATAACGTATAACGTATTTGTAGTATTACGATACAACGTTTATCGTTATATAGTATTACGGTATAAGGTATAACGTTATATGGAATTACGTTATAACGTTTTACGTTATATGGAATTACGTTGTAACTTATAACGTTATATAGTATTAGGTTATAACGTATAACTTGATGTGGCATTACGTTATAACGTATAACGATATGTGACATTACGTTATAACGTATAACGTTATATACTGTTACGATACAACGTATAACGTTATATAGTACTACGCTATAACGTGTAACGTTATGTACTATTACGATATAACGTATACCGTGATGTAGTATTACATTATAACGTTGAACGTTATATGGAAATACGTTATAACGTATTACGTTATATAGTATTACGTTATGACGTATAACGTAATATAGTAATACGCTATAACGTCTAACGTTACGTAGTATTACGTTATAACGTATAACGTTATATGGAATGACGTTATAACGTATGACGTTATGTAGTTTTACGTTATAACGTATGACGTTATGTAGTTTTACGTTATAACATATAACGTTATGTAGCATTACGTTATAACGTATATCGTTATATAGTATTACGTTATAAGGTATAACGTTATGTACCATTACGTTATAACGTATAACGTTATGTAGTATTACGATACAACGCATAACTTTAAATGGTAATACGTTATAATGTACAACGTTATGTATTATTACGATATAACGTATAAAGTTATGTAGCATTACGTTATAACGTATAACGTTATGTAATATAACGTTATAAGGTATAACGTTATATACTGTTGCGATATAACGTATAACGTTATATTGTATTACACTATAACGCCTAACGTTATGTAGTATTACGATATGACGCATAATGTTATGTAGCATTACGTTATAACGTATAACGTTATATGGAATTACGTTATAACGTTTTACGTTATATGGAATTACGTTATAACGTATAACGTTATATAGTATTAGGTTATAACATATAACTTGATGTAGTATTACGTTATAACGTATAACGATATGTGACATTACGTTATAACGTATAACGTTATATGGAATGACGTTATAACGTATAACGTTATGTAGTATTACGATATAACGTATAACGTTATATAGAAATACGTTATAACGTATAACGTTATATACTATTACGTTATAACGTATAACGTTATGTAGTATTATGATATAACATATAACGTTATGTAGCATTACGTTACAACGTATAATGTTATATAGTATTACGTTATAAGGTATAACGTTACATGGAATTACGTTATAACGTATAACGTTATGTAGTATTACGATATAACGTATAACGTTATGTAGTATTATGATATAACATATAACGTTATGTAGCATTACGTTATAGCGTATAACGTTATATAGTATTACGTTATAAGGTATAATGTTACATGGAATTACGTTATAACGTTTTACGTTATATGGAATTACGTTATAACGTATAACGTTATGTAGTATTACGATATAACGAATAACGTTATGTAGTATATCGATATAACGTATAACGTTACGTAGCATTACGCTATAACGTATAACGTTATATACTGTTACGTTATAACGTATAACGTTATGTAGTATTACGTTATAACGTATAGCGTTATATAGTATTACGTTATAACGTATAACAAGATGTAGCATTACGATATAACATATAACGTCATGTAGCATTACGTTATAACGTATAACGTTATATAGTATTACGTTATAAAGTATAACGTTTTATACTGTTACGATATAACGTATAACGTTATGTAGTATTACGATATAACATATAACGTTATGTAGCATTACGTTATAACGTATAACGTTATGTAGCAATACGCTATAACGTATAACGTTATATACTGTTACGATATAACGTATAACATTATATTGCATTACGCTATAACGTCTAACGATATGTAGTATTTCGTTATAACGTATAACGTTATATAATATTACGTTATAACGTATAACGTTATATGGAATGTCGTTATAACGTATGACATTATATAATATTACGTTATAAGGTACGACGTTATGTAGCATTACGTTATTACGTATAACGTTATATACTATTACGTTATAACGTATAACGTTATATTGAATGACGTTATAACGTATAACCTTATGTAGTATTACGATATAACGTATAACGTTATGTAGCATTACGCTATAACGTATAACGTTATATACTGTTACGATGTAACGTATAACGTTATATTGTATACGCTATGACGTGTAACGTTATGTAGTATTACGATATAACGTATAACGTATAACGTTATATACTGTTACGATATAACGTATAAAGTTATGTAGTATTATGCTATAACGTATAACGTTATATACTGTTACGATATAACGTATAACGTTATATTGTGTTACGCTATAACGTCTAACGTTATGTAGTATCACGTTATAACATATAACGTTATGTAGTATTACGATACAACGTTTAACGTTATATAGTATTACGTTATAAAGAATAACGTTATATACCGTTACGATATAACGCATAACGTTATATACTGTTACAATATAACGCGTAACGATATATGGTAATACGTTATAACGTATAACGTTATGTAGTATTACGATACAACGTTTAACGTTATATAGTATTACGTTATAAGGTATAACGTTGTATAGTATTACGTTATAACGCATAACGTGATGTAGTATTACGTTATAACGTATAACGTTATGTAGTATTACGATATAACGTATAACGTTATAT
>NW_025219985.1:1031410-1032941 GCF_014825855.1 Bombus pyrosoma | reverse complement strand
GTAATCATACATAATGTTATCAGTTATAACGTAATATTACATAACGTTACACGTTATAACGTAATACTATACATCGTTATACGTTGTAACGTAACAATACATAACGTTATACGCTATAACGTAATATTATATAACGTTGTAAGTTATGACGTAATACTACATAACGTTATACGTTATAACGTAATACTATACAAGGTTATACGTTGTAACGTAACGATACATAACGTTATACGTTATAACGTAATATTACATAACGTTATAAGATATAACGTAATACTACATAACGTTATACGTTCATAACGAAACACTATATATCGTTATACGTTATAAAGTAATTATACATAACGTTATACGTTGTAACGTAATATTACATAACGTTAGATGTTATAACGTAATACTACAGAACGTTATACGTTGTAACGTAACAATACATAACGTTATACGTTATAACGTAATACTACATAACGTTATACGTTCATAACGTAACAATATATATCGTTATACGTTATAAAGTAATTATACAGAACGTTATACGTTATAGCGTAATACTATATAACGTTATACGGTGCAACGTAATACTTTAAAGCGTTGAACGCTGTAACGTAAGACTATATAACGTTATTCATTATAACGTAATATTATATAACGTTATAAGTTATAACGTAATACTACATAACGTTATACGTTAATAACGTAATACTATACAAGGTTATACGTTGTAACGTAACGATACATAACGTTATACGTTATAACGTAATATTACATAACGTTATAAGTTATAACGTAATACTACATAACGTTATACGTTCATAACGAAACACTATATATCGTTATACGTTATAAAGTAATTATACATAACGTTATACGTTGTAACGTAATATTACATAACGTTAGATGTTATAACGTAATACTACAGAACGTTATACGTTGTAACGTAACAATACATAACGTTATACGTTATAACGTAATACTACGTAACGTTATACGTTCATAACGTAACAATATATATCGTTATACGTTATAAAGTAATTATACAGAACGTTATACGTTATAGCGTAATACTATATAACGTTATACGGTGCAACGTAATACTTTAAAGCGTTGAACGCTGTAACGTAAGACTATATAACGTTATTCATTATAACGTAATACTATATAACGTTATAAGTTATAACGTAATACTACATAACGTTATACGTTAATAACGTAACACTATATATCGTTATACGTTATAAAGTAATTATACATAACGTTATACGTTGTAACGTAATATTACATAACGTTAGATGTTATAACGTAATACTACATAACGTTATACGTTAATAACGTAACACTATATATCGTTATACGTTATAAAGTAATTATACATAACGTTATACGTTGTAACGTAATATTACATAACGTTAGATGTTATAACGTAATACTACACATCGTTATACGTTGTAACGTAACAATACATAACGTTATACTTTATAACGTAATATTACATAATGTTATAAGTTATAACGTATTGCTACCTAACGTTATACGT
>NW_025219985.1:1029369-1030910 GCF_014825855.1 Bombus pyrosoma | reverse complement strand
CGTATAACGTTATGTAGTATTACGTTATAACGTATAACGCTATATGGTATTACGATATAACGTATAACGCTATATAGTATTATTAAATAACGTATAACGTTATCTAGCGTTACGTTATAATGTATAACGTTATGTACTATTACGATATAACGTATAACGTAATGTAGTCTTACGTAACAACGTATAACGCTATATAGTAATACGATATAACGTATAACGATATGTAGTATTACGATATAACGTATAACGTAATGTAGTATTACGTAACAACGTATAACGCTATATAGTATTACTATATAACGTATAACGATATGTAGTATTACGATATAACGTATAACGATATGTAGTGTTACGTTATAACGTATAAAGTTATGCAGTATTACGATACAACGTATAACGTTATGTAGCATTACGATATAACGTATAACGTTATGTAGCATTACGTTATAATGTACAACGTTATATAGTATTACGATATAACGTATAACGTTATATGGTACTACGATATAACGTATAACGATATGTAGTGTTACTTTATAACGTATAACGTAATGTAGTATTACGTAACAACGTATAACGCTATATAGTATTACGATATAACGTATAACGTTATGTAGCATTATGATATAACCTATAACGTTATGTAGTATCGCGTTATAGCGTATAACGATATGTAGTGTTACTTTATAACGTATAACGTAATGTAGTATTACGTAACAACGTATAACGCTATATAGTATTACGATATAACGTATAACGTTATGTAGCATTATGATATAACGTATAACGTTATGTAGTATCGCGTTATAGCGTATAACGTTATATAGTATTACGATATGACGTATAACGGTATATGGTACTACGATATAACGTATAACGTTATATAGTAATTCCATATAACGTATAACGTAATATGGTACTACGATATAACGTATAACGATATGTAGTATTACGATTTAACGTATAACGTTATGCAGCATTACGATATACCGTATAACGTTGTATGGTACTACTATATAACGTATAACGATATGTAGTATTACGATATAACGTATAACGATATGTACTATTACGATATAACGTATAACGTAATGTAGTCTTACGTAACAACGTATAACGCTATATAGTATTACGATATAACGTATAACGTTATGTAGCGTTACGTTATAATGTATAACGTTATGTAGAATTACGTTATAACGTATAACGATATGTAGTATTACGTTATAAGGTATAACGTTATGTAGTATTACGTTATAACGTATAACGTTATATAGTAATACGATATAACGTATAAGGATATCTTGTATTACGATATAACGTATAACGTTATGTAGCGATGCGTTATAATGTATAACGTTATGTAGAATTACGTTATAACGTATAACGTTATATAATAACACGATATAACGTATAACTTAATGTAGTATTACGTAACAACGTATAACGCTATATAGTATTATGATATAACGTATAACGTTATGTAGCTTTACGATATAACGTATAACGTTATGTAGCATTACGTTATAGCGTATAACGTT
>NW_025219985.1:1024578-1028869 GCF_014825855.1 Bombus pyrosoma | reverse complement strand
ATACCGTATAACGCTTTACGCTATATCGTAATAGCATGTAACGTTATACGTTATATCATAATACTGCACAAAGTTAAACGTCATAACGTAATACTATACAACGTTCTACGTCATAACGTGGTACTAAACAACGTTATATGTTATATCGTAATACTGTATAAGGTTATACGTTATAACGTCATACTATGTAACGTTATACGTTATGTTATAATACTACACATCGTTATACGTCATAACGTAATACTATTCAACGTTAAACGTCATAACGTAGAACTATACAACGTTATATGTTATATCGTAATACCATATAACGTTGTACGCTATAGCGTAATAATATACAACGTTATACGTCATAACCTAGTACTATATAACGTTATATGTTATATCGTAATACCGTATAACGTTATACGCAATATCGTAATAGCATTTAACGTTTTACGTTATATCATCATACTACAGAACGTTATACGTCATAACGTAGTATATATGACGTTATAAGTCATAACGTATTACCATATAACTTTATATGTTATATCGTAGTACTGCATAAGTTTATACGTTATAACGTAATACCATGTAACGTTATACGTTGTATCATCATACTACAGAACGTTATACGTCATAACGCAGTACTATATAACGTTATACGTTATATCGTAATACCATGTAACGTTATACGCTATGTCGTAGTAACATAAAACGTTATACGTTATATCATAATACTACACACCGTTATACGTCATAACGTAATACTATACTACGTTATACGTCATAACGTAGTACTATATAACGTTATATGTTATATCGAAATACCGTATAACGTTATACGTCATAACGTAATAATATACAACGTTATACGTCATAACGTAGTACTATATAACGTTATATGTTATATCGTGATACCGTATGACGTTAAACGCTATATCGTAGTAGCACATAACGTTATAGGTTATATCATAATACTACACATCGTTATTCGTCATAACGTAATACCATTCAACGTTATACGCCATAACGTAGTACTATAGAACGTTATATGTTATATCATAATACCGTATAACGTTAAACGCAATATCGTAATAGCATTTAACGTTTTACGTTATATCACAATACTACACAACGTTATACGTCATAACGTAATAGTATACAACGTTATACGTCATAACGTAGTACTATATAACGTTATAAGTCATAACGTATTACTATATAACGTTATACATTGGTATCCTAATACTGTATAAGGTTATACGTTATAACGTCAAACCATGTAACGTTATACGTTATATCATAATACTACCCATCGTTTTACGTCATAACGTAGTACTATATAGCGTTATAAGTTATATCATCATACTACGGAACGTTATACGTCATAACGTAGTATATATAACGTTATAAGTCATGACGAATTGATATATAACGTTATACGTTATATCGTAACACTGTATAAGGTTACACGTTATAACGTCATACTATGTAACGTTATACGTTATATCATAATACTACACATCGTTATACGTCGTAACGTAATACTATTCAACGTTATACGTCATATCGTAGTACTATACAACGTTATACGTTATATCGTAATACCATATAACGTTGTACGCTATAACGTGATACTATACAACGTTATACGTCATAACCTAGAAATATATAACGTTATATGTTATATCGTAATACCGTATAACGTTAAACGCAATATCGTAATAGCATTTAACGTTTTACGTTATATCACAATACTACACAACGTCATACGTCATAACGTAATAGTATACAACGTTATACGTCATAACGTAGTACTATATAACGTTATATGTTATATCGTGATACCGTATAACGTTATACGCTATATCGTACAATCATATAACGTAATACGTTATATCATCATACTACAGAACGTTATACGTTATAACGTAGTACATATAACGTTATAAGTCATAACGTATTACAATATAACGTTATACCTTACATCACCATACTACGGAACGTTATACGTCATAACGTAGTATAGATAACGTTATAAGTCATAACGTAATACTATATAACGTTATACGTCATATCGTAATACTGCATAAGGTTATACGTTATAACGTCATGCCATGTATCGTTATACGTAATATCATAATACTACACATCGTTCTACGTAATAACGTAATACTATACAACGTTATACGTCATAGCGTATTACTATATAACGTTATACGCTATATCATCATTCTACAGAACGTTATACGTCATAACGTAGTACTATATAACGTTATATGTTATATCGTAATACCGTATAACGTTATACGCTATATCGTAATAGCATATAACGTTATATGTTATATCATCATACTACAGAACGGTACACGTCATAACGTAGTATATATAACGTAAAAAGTCATAACGTAATACTATATAACGTTATACGTTATATCGTAATACTGCATAAGGTTATACGTTATAACGTCATACCATGTAACGTTATACGTTATATCATAATACTACACAACGTTATACGTCATAACGTAATACTATACAACGTTATACGTCATAACGTAGTACTATATAACGTTATATGTTATACCGTATAACGTTATACTCTATATCGTAGTAGCATATAACGATATACGCTATATCGTAGTAGCATATAACGTTATACGTTATATCATCATGCTACAGAACGTTATACGTCATAACGTAGCATATATAACGTTAAAAGTCATAACGTAATACTATATAACGTTATACGTCATAACGCAGTACTATACAACGTTGTACATCATAGCGTAGTACTATATAACGTTATATGTTATATCGTACTACCGTATAACGTTAAACGGTATATCGCAATACAATATATCGTTATATGTTATATTGTAATACTATATAACGTTATATGTCATAACGCAGTACTACATACTGTTATACGATATAACCAAATACTATATATTGTTATACGTTACAACGTAGTACTATATAACGATATACGTCATAACGTAGTACCATGTAACGTTATATGTTATATCGTAATACCGTTATAACTTTAAACGTTATTTCGTAATACCATATAACGTTATACGTTATATCATAATACTATAAAACGTTACACGTCATAACGTAGTACTATACAACGTTGTACATCATAGGGTAGTACTATATAACGTTGTACATCATAGCGTAGTACTATATAACGTTATATGTTATATCGTACTACCGTATAACGTTAAACGCTATATCGCAATACAATATACCGTTATATGTTATATTGTAATGCTATGTAACGTTATATGTCATAACGCAGTACTACATACTGTTATACGATATAACCTAATACTATATATCGTTATACGTTACATCGTAGTTCTACACAACGTTGTACGTCATAACGTAGTGCTATATAACGTTATACGCTATAACGTAATACCATATAACGTTATACGCTATATCTTAATGCCATATATCGTTATATGTTATATTGTAATACTATACGACGTTATACGTCATAACGTAGTACTATATACCGTTATACGTTATAACGCAATACCATATAACGTTATACGTTATACCATAATACTATAAGGCGTTACACCTCATAACGTAGAACTATACAACGTTGTACGTCATAACGTAGTGCTATATAACGTTATACGCTATAACGTAATACCATATAACGTTATACGCTATATCTTAATGCCATATATCGTTATATGTTATATCGTAATACCATATAACGCTATACGCTATAACGTAGTACCACATAAAGTTATACGTCATAACGTTGTACTATATCAGGTTATACGTTATAGCGCAATACCGTATAACGTTATACGTTATAACGTAGTACTACGTAACGTTATACGTTATAACGTAATACTATACTGCGTTATATGCTATATCGTAATACCACATAACGTTATACGCTGTAACGTAATACCATGTAACGTCATACGTAATAACGTAGTACTATACAACGTTATACGTCATAACGAAGTACTATGTAACGTTATATGTTGTATCGTAATACCATATATCGTTATACGATATATCGTAATACCATTTAACGTTATACATCATAACGTAGAACTATTCAACGTTATACGTTATATCGTATTACTATACAACGTTATACGTTACAACGTAATACCACCTAATGTTTTACGTTCCAACGTAGTACTATATAACGTTATACGTCATAACGTTATACGCTACATCGTAATACCATATATCGTTATATGTTATATTGTAATACTATATGACGTTATACGTCATAACGTAGTACTATATACCGTTATACGTTATAACG
>NW_025219985.1:1022516-1024078 GCF_014825855.1 Bombus pyrosoma | reverse complement strand
TACGTTATAACGTATAACGTTCAGCAGTAGTTCGTTACAAGGTATATCGTTATATAGTAGTACGTTATGATGTATAACGTTCAGTAGTATTTCGTTATAACGTATATCGTTATATAGTAATACGTTACAACGTATAACGTTATATAGCATTACGTTATAACGTATATCGTTATATGGTAATACGTTAAAACGTATGTCGTTATATGGTAATACGTTAAAACGTATGTCGTTATATGGTAATAAGTTAAAACGTATGTCGTTATATGGTAATACCTTACAACGTATATCGTTATATAGTATTACGTTATAACGTATATCGTTATATAGTAATACGTTATAACGAACAACGTTATGTAGTATTAGGTTACATCGTATAACGTTATGTAGCATTACGTTATAACGTACAACGTTATGTAGTATTACTTTATAACGTATATCGTTATATAGTAGTACGTTATAACGAACAACGTTCAGTAGTATTACGTTATAACGTATAACGTTATGTAGTATTGCGTTATAACGTACATCGCCATATGGTAATACGTTATAACGTATATCGTTATATGAAAGATACGTTATAACGTATAACGTTCAGTAGTACTTCGTTACAACGTATAACTTTATAGACTATTATGTTATAACGTATATCGTTAAATAGTAATGCGTCATAACGAATAACGTTATGTAGTGTTACGTTACATCGTATAACGTTATTTAGTATTACGTTATAACGTACAACGTTATGTAGTATTACTTTATAACGTATATCGTTGTATAGTAGTACGTTATAACGAACAACGTTCAGTAGTATTACGTTATAACGTATAACGTTATGTAGTATTACGTTATAACGTACATCGCCATATGGTAATACGTTATAACGTATATCGTTATATGAAAGATACGTTATAACGTGAAATGTTATGTAGTATTACGTTATAACGTATAACATTATGTATTATTACGTTATAACGTATATCGTTATATAGTAATGCGTCATAGCGAATAACGTTATGTAGTGTTACGTTACATTGTATAACGTTATGTAGTATTACGTTATAACGTACAACGTTATGTAGTATTACTTTATAACGTATATCGTTGTATAGTAGTACGTTATAACGAACAACGTTCAGTAGTATTACGTTATAACGTATAACGTTATGTAGTATTACGTTATAACGTACATCGCTATATGGTAATATGTTATAACGTATATCGTTACATGAAAGATACGTTATAACGTGAAATGTTATGTAGTATTACGTTATAACGTATAACATTATGTATTATTACTTTATAACGTACATCGTTATATAGTAGTACGTTATAACGAACAACGTTCAGTAGTATTACGTTATAACGTATAACGTTATGTAGTATTACGTTATAACGTACATCGCTATATGGTAATACCTTATAACGTATATCGTTATATGAAAGATACGTTATAACGTGAAATGTTATGGAGTATTACGTTATAACGTATAACATTATGTATTATTACGTTATAACGTATATCGTTATATAGTAGTGCGTCATAACGAATAACGTTATGTAGT
>NW_025219985.1:1020447-1022016 GCF_014825855.1 Bombus pyrosoma | reverse complement strand
ATAACGTAATGCTACATAACGTTATACGTTATACCGTAATACTACATAACGTTATACGCCATAACGTATTACCATATAACGTCATACGTTATAACGTAATGCTATATAACGTTATACGTTATATCGTAATGCTACATATCGATACACTTTATATCTTAATACTACATAACGATATATGTCATAGCGTATTACCATATAACGTTATACGTTATAACGTAATGCTACATAACGTTATACGTTATACCGTAATACTTCATAACGTTATACGTCATAACGTATTACCATATAACGTTATACGTTATATCGTAATACTACATAACGTTATACGTTATAACGTATTACCATATACCGTTGTACGTTATAGCGTAACACTACATAACGTTATACGTTCTAACGTAATGCTACATAACATTATACGTTATACCGTAATACTACATAACGTTACACGTTACATCGTAAAACTACATAACGTTATACGTTGTGACGTATTACCATATATCGTTATACGTTATAACGTAACACTACATGCCGTTATACGTTATAACGTAATGCTACATAACGTTATACGTTATACCGTAATACTACATAACGTTATACGTCATAAAGTATTACCATATAACGTCATACGTTATAACGTAATGCTATATAACGTTATACGTTATATCGTAATGCTACATATCGATACACGTTATATCGTAATGCTACATAGCGTTATACGTTATATCGTAATGCTACATATCGATTAACGTTATATCTTAGTACTACATAACGTATATGTCATAGCGTATTACCATATAACTTTATACCTTATATTGTAATGCTACATAACGTTATACGTTATAACGTATTACTATATATCGTTATACGTTATAACGTAACACTACATACCGTTATACATTATAACGTAATGCTAAATAACGTTATGCGTTATAACGTAATACTACATAATGTTATACGTCATAACGTATTACCATATAACGTCATACGTTATAACGTAATGCTATATAACGTTATTCGTTATATCGTAATGCTACATATCGATACACGTTATATCTTAATACTACATAACGATATATGTCATAGCGTATTACCATATAACGTCATACGTTATAACGTAATGCTACATAACGTTATACGTTATACAGTAATACTTCATTACGTTATACGTCATAACGTATTACCGTATAACGTTATACGTTATATCGTAAAGCTACATAACGTTATACGTTTCATCGTAATACTACATAACGTTATACGTTATAACGTATTACCATATACCGTTATACGTTATAGCGTAACACTACATAACGTTATACGTTATAACGTAATGCTACATAACGTTATACGTTATACCGTAATACTACATAACATTATACGTTATATCGTAATGCTACATAACGTTATACGTCATACCGTAATACTACATAACGTTATACGTTATATCGTAATACTACATAACGTTACACGTTATAACGCATTACCATATACCGTTATACGTTTTAGCGTAGCACTACATAACGTTATACGTTATAACGTAATGCTACGTAACGTTATACGTTATACCGTAAT
>NW_025219985.1:1014046-1019947 GCF_014825855.1 Bombus pyrosoma | reverse complement strand
AATACGAACATAAATATCATTTCATAGACATTCAAGAGTTAAAAAGATTTTATGTTTAATATTTTTACAAAATTGTCGATAGTAATTATTTAATTGTAATAATTTCCTTCGCTTGTATACTATATGTACGTGTGTACAATATTTCACGTACCAAGTCTCTATAAAACAACAACTTTTCTAACAAACGGTTTGGTATCGTTAAGATCAGGCAGAAAACAAATTAGAAAATTAAATAACGTAAAACGTAACGTACAAAATAACAGATGCATACATGACAGCAAATAAACATATATAATAAAATTACAGAATATATGGAAATCATAAAAAAGATATAAATATAATATATGACACATAATATGCAAAAGTTTTATGTTCTGGTTGATTTCATGGACCACTGTGTTCATTTATTTTATCATGTTCATCAGTTTGCTGTGGCAGTAAAATTTCAACCAGGTAATTTGAAATACAGTAGAGCTCTCTTTATTCGGATAATACTTTCAACATAGAGCTACGTTAGTTCAACATAGCGCTGCAAAGAGCTACGTTCCTTTTGAACTTTAAGCCATTGAGACCACTTCTCGAATGTCAACCAGTTCATTACGTTAGTATATTCAACGTCTGTAATTATGGCTTCTCCAATACCACGTATTTTTGCTAATTCTATTATACTTATATCACTTTTGAGTTTTTCTTTTGTTTCGATAGCTGGAGCACTATTAGTTTCACACTAGAATCTTATAATCATATTTCACTGAGTCGAATAAAGGAAAGAATACGTTAGAATACATTGTACATGAACGCTAATAAAATATGTATACAGTGCATATTTCAAACAGAAGAGGCATCCGCTATTAGGAAATGTTATGTTCGGATAGTAAATCGTTCTGCTATCAGGATAATCGAATATTGGATGCTTGAAAAAATAGCGAGGGGGGTCTACTTATACAGGGGTTTGGTTGCAGAATCTTCATGCTGAAATAAAATGAAAATGAACAACAAAAAGATTGCGTTTTGATCTTTACACTAACGCGACGTTATCTCAGAAAACTCATCGATTATAGATTATTAGAATGACATATCGGAAATTTCCCTCCTTTTGCAGCCATAAATAATTAACGAATGAAGAGAACATATAAAATATATTAATACAGATTTCATATGCGCACGTGTTCACGCATGGTGACAGAAAAATCACATACGTATTAAGTATTCACGAGGAGCTACTAAATGTGGACTAATACCATCTCGCATGAACCACACACATTTTCCACACAAATTACTGATCACTGCATGTTATAATATTCACAAGCATAAGCATGAAATAAAAAATGAAGACGTCAAATGAAACTACATACAGATTGTTCAAACTTATACTCGAAATATTAATTACGATATCGTGTTATGGAGTAGTGTGCAATAATACAAATTAATGTACAGTCGCATGAGAAATTGTATTTACTGAGTCGCATAGCTCTTGTAACGTTTTCCTTTTTTTGATGAACGACTTCCCATGTAGAAAAATATTTGTACGTCACACTGAAAGCATCGTTGACATAACGCAATTATTTGATTCATGTAAAACGAAACAATAACTGTTGAATTACGTAGATTTCATTAGAAGGTAATATATAAAAAGATCTCAACTATAACCAATACGGTATATTATTTACAAAACGCTTCCATTTACTGTTTGTCGGGAATTTCAATCTATGGCAAATATTGGAACTGAAAGTGTGAAGATCCTGTGACATGGATACAATCAATAAAGAAACGAATGAAAATGGGACCAATGAAGGATTGAATAAGACGAATTCGCTCGAGGAATTCTATGCCGGTAGCCGGATCCTTGTGACTGGAGCAACCGGATTCGTGGGAGTAGGTCTACTGGAAAAACTGATGCGCGTGTGTCCACGCGTTGCTGCCATTTTCATACTAATTCGCCCAAAATCTAACGAAACGATAGAACAACGATTTGAGAAGATTATAGATGATCCTGTTCGTAAATATAATACTTGTTTCCTTCAATGTTTAAGCCTGTCAGCAGCCAAATTGATCAACTCTCATTTCTGGAATTTTCGTTTTCAGATTTACGATAACATTAAAGCGAAACATCCCTCGGTTTTGAGCAAAGTTTACCCCGTGGAAGGTGACGTGAGTCTGCCGCATTTAGGTCTTTCGCGAGAAGATAGAAATTTGCTGTTAGAGAAAGTAAACATAGTGTTTCACGTCGCGACCACTGTGAGATTCGACGAGCCGTTACACGTGGCTGTTAATGTGAATACGAAGGATACTGCTCGTGTGATCGAACTTTGGAACGATCTAAGGCACCGAATTAGCTTCGTCCACGTTGGCACGGCTTATAGTAATGCGAATCTACATGAGATCGGGGAAAAAGTTTATACGTGAGGATAAATTATACGCAGACGCTGTTACGTCGTTTACGAATATTATGTTTATAATTGTAGCGTTAAGATATGTTCACTTATTATTGATTTTGCAGCACGTGCTTGAAACCTTCGGAGGTGATCGATATGTGCGACAAATTAGACAAGACGACCATCAATCAAAAGAGTAATCATGGAAGACGAGATCCTCCCCATCGATTGAACGCTGTTGATTGGATTTTTACACCTACTGGCGTTTGTAGACATCCTAATTCATACATCCTATGTCGGTATTTACTTATTGTTGGATTGTTTCTAGGTCTGTTTCTTGATATTGTCGCCGCGTTTGACACAATAGCGTCCTCTTGTTCCGCGTGAAACGGACTATCCTGCTTTGACTCGATTGTCAGGAGGCTGTTGCGCTCCGAATTGGCCAGCCTTAATTTTACTTTGTTCCTGGGGCGTATCATCGTGCTGGAAATCTTCAAACACTTCACTGGTCCATCATATCTAGCGAGTTTATCGTGGGGAAACCAGGTTGAATGATGCGACTGATCGATATTCTCCCAACTACCTTCATAATCCTAAATCTTATCTCCAAGCGAACTTCGATCGTACGCCTCGTTTACTTTGTGCGGTGGCTTCTTCGTTACCGTCTCGCCCGTGACGATCCAACCGAACTCTGTGTTCCGTAATTGCATGTGTTTATCTGCTAAGTTGACCCTTCCTTCTCAAAGGTGATCTCAAAACAGTTGAGCCTCAATGAGATCGTCGATGTACGCTTCTTGATGGAACTCTGCATCGGCTAATGGAATATACCCTGGTAAATCTAACTTGCCTCGATCCATATTTTCTGATGGAACTGATTGTGAGACCTTGTTGACCACCAAAAATGTTACTTCTGCCGCATAGTCACTGACTCGTGAGTGAAACTTCGCCCGAGTCATCGGATTGATTTGTGACGTCATTTGATTGGCGCTCTGGACGCTTACATATGTCGTTAGTCAAAAAGTTCGCCTGCGAGCAGGAATCTAACGGCGTTTTCCCGGTTTGATGACTGATGTTTATGACAGCCATTGCCAAAATGACATTCGGAAATATTTTAGATGACTTACATGTTAGATTGGGGTGATTTGGCTGCCATGATCTATCTGTATTAGAATACAGGAGACTGTAGTGTCTTTCACGGCATACCATGTAACTCCCAGATGCACATTCTTTCACGGAATGTGCGTTGTACAGACAATTGGGACAGAGGTCTTTTTCTCTTACTAGTTTTGATCTCTTGGGTATTGACATCGAATAAGAAATTTTTGCAATTCCGTGTTACGCGAGATCCGTTACAAAAATTGCATATGACTGGAGGTTGTGCAAGGAACGTCCAGTTTGGCGCTGACTTCCGTATACCGTCCTGATTCTTGACACGTACATTATACGCATGGTCTGTAGAGCGTGGTTGCGCCGGATATGTAGAGCCAATCGGTTCTAATACACGCAAAACGTTCTAATGTATTACGTTATATAACATAACGTTATGATGTATTACGTTATATAGTATAACGTAATAACGTATTACGTTATGTAGTACTTTGTTATAATGTATTACGTTGTAAAGTGTAACGTTATATAGTATAACGTTTAACGTAGTACGTCATATCGTATAACGTTATAATGTATTACGTTATAATGTATTACGTTATATAGTATTACATTATAATGTACTTCGTTATATAGCATTACGTTATAATTTATTACGTTATATAGTATATCGCTGTAACGAATAACGTTATTTTATATTCGTTATACTGTATTACGTTATTTTGTATTTCGTTATATGTTACTACGTTTTGCCCTTCCTACAAGTAATGTGCGGATGGCGCACAGTAACAAGATCGCATACGGATACGAACATGGGCATTGTGTGGATATCGAAAAATGACAAAGGGGAGCAAGCGGAACACACAGCAGTTATCAGTAAGCAGTCATCAGTAAGAGTCGCGTGTCAAGAGTTCTCAAGAAGTCGCCAGTCAAGTATGTAAACAAACAGTGGAACGAAGCTCTGCGTATTCGATTGGCAGTTTCCACGCTCTGCACCCCAATAATATATTATGTTACCTCATATTACCTTATATTTTATGTCGATATTATGTATTACGTTGTATGGTACTACATTATACGGTATAAAGTACTAATGTATTACGATATATAGTATTATGCTAAAATTGTATTGCGTTATAACGTATTACGTTTACGGAATTACGATCTACAGTATAACGTTATAACGTATTATTACGTTATATAGTATAACGTTATAAAGTATCGAGTCATATAGGATGACGTTATAACGTATTATTTTATATAGTATTACGATATACCGTATTACATAATATAGTACAACGTTATAAAGTATTATGTTATATAGTATAACGTTATATAATATTGCGTCATAACGTATTACGTTATGTCCTATTATGATATATAGTATAACGTTATTACGTTATATAGTATAACGTTATAACGTATTATGTTATATAGTATAACGTTATATAGTATTACGTTATAACGTATTGCGTTATATTGTGTTTCGTTACATAGTATAACGTTATAACGTATTGCGTTGTATAATTCGACGTTATACAGTATTACGTTATATAGTTTAACGTTATAACGTATTATGTTATATAATATAACGTTATATAGTACTACGTTATAATGTATTACATTATGTAGTATTATGATATATAGTATTACGTTATTGCGTTTTATAGTATTACGTTACAACGTATTACGTTATATAGTTTCACGTCATGACGTTGCATAGTATAACGTAATAACTTATTGCGATATATAGTATTGCGATATATAGTATGACGTTATAACGTATTACGTTGTGTGATATTAAGTTATATAATATTACGCTATAACGTATACGTTATATAGTAATAGGAATTATATCATTACGTTATAACGTATTGCGTTATATTGTATTTCGTTACATAGTATAACGTTATAAGCTATTGCGTTATATAGTTTGAAGTTATAACATATTACGTTATATAGTTTAACGTTATAACGTATTATGCTATATAGTATAACGTTATATAGTATTACGTTAGAACGTATTTCGTTATATTGTGTTTCGTTACATAGTATAACGTTATAACGTATTGCGTTGTATAGTTCGACGTTATACAGTATTACGTTATATAGTTTAACGTTATAACGTATTATGTTATATAATATAACGTTATATAGTACTACGTTATAATGTATTACATTATGTAGTATTATGATATATAGTATTACGTTATTGCGTTTTATAGTATTACGTTACAACGTATTACGTTATATAGTTTAACGTTATGACGTTGCATAGTATAACGTGGTAACGTATTGCGATATATAGTATTACGAAATATAGTATGACGTAAAGTATTACGTTGTATGATATTAAGTTATATAATATTACGCTATAACGTATGACGTTATATAGTGTTGGGAATTATATCATTACGTT
>NW_025219985.1:1012361-1013546 GCF_014825855.1 Bombus pyrosoma | reverse complement strand
TTACGTTATAACGTATAACGTTGTATAGCATTATGATATAACTTATAGCGTTATATAGTATTATGATATAACGTATAACGTTATATGGTATTACGATATAACGTATAACGATATGTGGTATTACATTATAGAGTATAACGTTAAGTAGTATTATGATATAACGTATAACGTTATATGGTATTACGATATAACGTATAACGATATGTGGTATTACATTATAGAGTATAACGTTAAGTAGTATTATTATATGACGCATAACGTTATATAGTATTATGATATATAGTATAACGTTATATAGTATTATGGTATAACGCATAATGTTATATGGTATTACGTTATAACATATAACGTTGTATAGTATTATGATATAATTTATAGCGTTATATAGTATTATGATATAACGTATAACATTATATAGTATTATGGTATAACGTATAACGTTATATGGTATTACGATATAACGTATAACGTTATACGGTATTACGATATAACGTATAACGATATGTGGTATTACATTATAGAGTATAACGTTAAGTAGTATTATGATATAACGTATAACGTTATATGGTATTACGATATAACGTATAACGATATGTGGTATTACGTTATAACGCATAACGTTGTATAGTAGTATGATATAACTCATAACGTTATATAGTATTATGATATAATGTATAACGTTATATAGTATTATGATATAACGTATAACGATATGTGGTATTACGTTATTACGTATAACGTTGTATAGTATTATGATATAACTTATAGCGTTATATAGTATTATGATATAACGTATAACGTTATATAGTATTACGATATAACGTATAACGATATGCGGTATTACGTTGTAATCAATAACGTTATATGGTACTACGATATAACGTATAACGTTATATGGTATTACGATGTAACGTATAACGTTATATAGTATTATGATATATAGTATAACGTTATATATTATTATGGTATAACGTATAACGTTATATGGTATTACGATATAACGTATAACGTTATATGGTTTTACGATAAAACGTATAACGATATGTGGTATTATATGCGTTATAACGTACAACGTTATATAGTATTATGATATAACGTATAACGTTATATAGTATTACGATATAACGTATAACGTTATATGGTATTACGATATAACGTATAACGATATGTGGTATTACATTATAA
>NW_025219985.1:1009489-1011861 GCF_014825855.1 Bombus pyrosoma | reverse complement strand
ACTGCCATATGACGATATACGTTATAACGTATTATCATATAACGATATACGTTATAACGTATTACCATATAACGATGTACGCTATAACGTAATAATACATAACATTATACGTTATAACGTAATACTACTGAACGTTATGCGTTGTAACGTACTGCCATATGACGATATACGTTATAACGTATTACCATATAACGATATAATTTATAACGTAATAATACATAACATTATACGTTATAACGTAATACTACTGAACGTTATACGTTGTAACGTACTGCCATATGACGATATACGTTACAACGTATTACCATATAACGATATACGTTATAACGTATTAAAATATAACGATATTCATTATAACGTAATATTACATAAGGTTATACGTTATAACGTATTACCATATAACGATATACCTTATAACGTATTAAAAAATAACGATATTCATTATAACGTAATACTACATAGCGTTATTCATTATAACGTATTACTCTATAACGATGTACGTTATAACGTAATAATACATAACGTTATACGTTATAACGTAATACCACTGAACGTTATACGTTGTAACGTACTGCCATATGAGGATATACGTTATAACGTATTAGCATATAACGATATACGTTATAACGTATTACCATATAACGATGTACGCTAAATCGTAATAATACATAACATTATACGTTATAACGTAATACTACTGAACGTTATACGTTGTAACGTACTGCCATATGACGATATACGTTATAACGTATTACCATATAACGATATACGTTATAACGTAATAATACGTAATGTTATTCGTTATAACGAAATACTACATAACGTTATTCGTTATAACGTATTACTATACAACGATGTACGTTATAACGTGATAATACATAAAGATATGCGTTATAACGTAATACTACTGAACGTTATACGTTATAACGTACTACCATATAACGATATACGTTATAACGTATTACCATATAACGATATACGTTATAACGTAATATTACATATGGTTATACGTTATAACGTAATAGTATATTACGTTATATGTTTTAACGTAAGACTACATAACGCTATACGTTATAACGTAATACTACATAACGTTGTACGTTATAACGTATTACCCTATAACAATATACGTTATAACGTAATATTACATAGCGTTATACGTTATAACGTAATACTACATAACGATTTACGTTATGACGAATTACGATATAACATTATACATTATAACGTAATACGATATAACGTTTTACATTATAACGTAATATTACACGACGTTATACGTTATAACGTAATACTACTGAACGTTATACGTTATAACGTACTACCATATAACGATATACGTTATAACGTATTACCATATAAAGATATACGTTATAACGTAATATTATATATGGTTATACGTTATAACGTAATAGTATATAACGTTATAGGTTTTAACGTAAGACTACATAACGCTATACGTTATAACGTAATACTACATAACGTTATACGTTATAACGTATTACCCTATAACGATATACGTTATAACGTAATATTACAAAGCGTTATACGTTATAACGTAATACTACATAACGTTTTACGTTATGACGAATTACGATATAACGTTATACATTATAAAGTCATACGATATAACGTTTTACATTATAACGTAATACTACATGACGTTATACGTTATAACGTAATACTACTGATCGTTATACGTTATAACGTACTACCATATAACGATATACGTTATAACGTATTAAAATATAACGATATTCATTATAACGTAATATTACATAAGGTTATACGTTATAACGTATTACCATATAAAGATATACCTTACAACGTAATAATACATAATATGATACGTTATAACGAAATGCTACTTAACGTTATACGTCATAACGTTCTACCATATAACGATATACGTTATAAAGTATTTCCATATAACGATATACTTTATTTCGTATTAATACATAACGTTATACTTTATAACGTATTAATACATAACGTTATACGTTATAACGTATTACCATTAAACGATATACGTTATAACGTAATAATACATAATGTTATACGTTATAACGAATTTCTGCTGAACTTTATACATCATAACGTACTACCATATAACGATATACGTAATAACGTATTTCTACTGAACGTTATACGTTACATCGTACTACCATATAATGATATACGTTATAACGTATTACCATATAACGATGTACGTTATTTCGTATTAATACATAACGTTATATGTTATAACGTATTAATACATAATGTTATACGTTATAACGTATTACCATATAACGATATAAGTTATAACGTAATACGATATAACGTTTTACATTATAACGTAATACTACATGACGTTATACGTTATAACGTAA
>NW_025219985.1:1005427-1008989 GCF_014825855.1 Bombus pyrosoma | reverse complement strand
TACGTTATAACGTAAGACGTTATGTAGTACTACGTTACAACGTATAACGTTACATGGTAATGCGATATAACGTATAACGATATGTAGCATTAAGATATAACGTATAACGTTACGTGGTATTGCGATATAACGTATAACGATGCGTAGCATTAAGATATAAAGTATAACGTTATGTACTATTACGTTATAACGTATAACGATATGTAGTATTACGATATAACGTATAACGATATGTAGTATTACGTTATAACGTATAACGTTATGTAGTATTACGTTATAGCGTATAACGTTATGTAATATTGCGCTATAACGTAAGACGTTATGTAGTACTACGTTACAACGTATAACGTTACATGGTAATGCGATATAACGTATAACGATATGTACTATTACGTTATAACGTGTAACGTTATGTAGTATTACGATATAACGTATAACGATATGTAGTATTACGATATAACGTATATCGTTATGTACTATTACGTTATAACGCATAATGCTATGTAGTATTATCTTACAGCGTGTAACGTTATGTAGTACAACGACATAACGTAGAACGTTATATGGTAATACGATATAACGCACAACGTTATGTAGCATTACGATATAACGTATAACGCTATGTAGTATTACCTTATAACGTAAAACGTTATACAGTATTACGATATAAAGTATAACGTTGTGTAGCAGTACGATATAACGTATAACGTTATGTAGTATTACGATATAGCGTATAACGTTATGTAGCATTACGATATAACGTTTAACTATACGTAGCATTACGGTATAACGTATTACGTTATATGGTATTACGATATGACGTATAACGTTATGTAGTATTACGTTATAACGTGGAACGTTATGTAGTATTACGATATAACGTATAACGATATGTAGTATTGCGTTATAACGTATAACGTTATGTAGTATTACGTTATAGCGTATAACGTTATATAATATTACGCTATAACGTAAGACGACATGTAGTACTACGTTACAACGTATAACGTTACATGGTAATGCGATATAACGTATAACGATACGTAGCATTAAGATATAACGTATAACGTTATGTTCTACAACGTTATAACGCAAAATGCTATGTAGTATTACCTTATAGCGTTTAACGTTATGTAGTACGACGATATAACGTAGAGCGTTATATGGTAATACGATATGACGTATAACGTTACATGGTAATGGGATATAACGTATAACGATATGTAGTATCAAGATATAACGTAGAACGTTCTGTACTATTACGTTTTAACGTTTAACGCTATGTAGCATTACGATATAACGTATAACGTTATGTAATATTACTGTATAGCGTATAACATTATATAGTATTACATTATAACGTAAAATGTTAGTTAGTATTACGATATAACGTATAACGTTATGTAGAAATACGATATAACGTATAACGTTATATGGTACAACGATGTAACGTATAACGTTATGTAGCATTACGATATAACGTATAACGATATGTAGCATTACGATATAATGTATAATGTTACGTAATATTACGATATAACGTATAACGGTATGTAGTATTACGATATTACGTATGACGATGTGTAGTATTACGATTTAACGTATAACGTTATGTAGTATTACGATATAACGTATAACGATATGTAGCATTAAGATATAACGTAAAACGTTATGTACTATTACGTTATAACGCATAATGCTATGTAGTATTACCTTATAGCGTGTAACGTTATGTAGTACGACGACATAACGTAGAACGTTATATGGTAATACGATATGACGTATAACGTTATGTAGTATTACGTTATAACGTATAACGCTATATAGTATTACCTTATAACATCTAACGTTATATGGTAATACGATATAACGTACAACGTTATGTAGCATTACGATATAACGTGTAACGCTATGTAGTATTACCTTATAACGTAAAACGTTATATAGTATTACGATATAACGTATAACGTTATGTAGCATTACGATTTAACGTATAACGTTATGTAGCATTACGATATAACGTATAACGTTATGTAGTATTACGATATAACGCATAACGTTATGTAGCATTACGATATAACGTTTAACTATATATAGCATTACGGTATAACGTATTACGTAATATGGTACTACGATATAACGTATAACGTTATGTACTATTACGTTATAACGCATAACGCTATGTAGCATTACCTTATAGCGTGTAACGTTACGTAGTACGAAGATATAACGTAGAACGTTATATGGTAATACGATATGACATATAACGTTATGTAGTATTACGTAATAGCGTATAACGTTATGTAATATTACGTTATAACGTAAGACGACATGTAGTACTACGTTACAACGTATAACGTTACATGCTAATGCGATATAACGTATAACGATATGTAGCATTAAGATATAACGTATAACGTTATGTACTATTACGTTATAACGTATAACGATTTGTAGTATTACGTTATAACGTATAAGGTTATGTAGTATTACCTTATAACGTATAACGTTATATAGTATTAGGATATAACGTATAACGTTATGTAGCATTACGATATAACGTATAACGATATGTAGCATTACGGTATAACGTATTACGTTATATGGTATTGCGATTTAACGTATAACGTTATGTACTATTACGTTACAACGCACAATGCTATGTAGTATTATCTTATAGCGTGTAACGTTATGTAGTAGAACGACATAACGTAGAACGTTATATGGTAATACGATATAACGTACAACGTTATGTAGCATTACGATATAACGTATAACACTATGTAGTATTACCTTATAAAGTAAAACGTTATATAGTATTACGATATAAAGTATAACGTTATGTAGCATTACGATTTAACGTATAACGTTATGTAGCATTACGATATAACGTATAACGTTATGTAGTATTACGATATAACGTATAACGTTATGTAGCATTACGATATAACGTTTAACTACACCTAGCATTACGGTATAACGTATTACGTTATATGGTATTACGATATGACGCATAACGTTATGTAGTATTACGATATAACGTATAACGATATGTAGTATTACGATATAACGTATAACGATATGTAGTATTACGTTATAACGTATAACGTTATGTAGTATTACGTTATAGCGTATAACGTTATGTAATATTACGTTATAACGTAAGACGACATGTAGTACTACGTTACAACGTATAACGTTACATGCTAATGCGATATAACGTATAACGATATGTAGCATTAAGATATAACATATAACGTTATGTACTATTACGTTATAACGTATAACGATATGTAGTATTACGTTATAACGTATAACGTTATGTAGTATTACCTTATAACGTATAACGTTATATAGTATTAGGATATAACGTATAACGTTATGTAGCATTACGATATAACGTATAACGATATGTAGCATTACGGTATAACGTATTACGTTATATGGTATTGCGATATAACGTATAACGTTATGTACTATTACGTTACAACGCATAATGCTATGTAGTATTATCTTATAGCGTGTAACGTTATGTAGTAGAACGACATAACGTAGACCGTTA
>NW_025219985.1:1002946-1004927 GCF_014825855.1 Bombus pyrosoma | reverse complement strand
AACCTGGACCAAAGTTGCCATAGCCCAAATCGAATGTCGTGCTCTGTATTTGGTAGCATATGTAGAGCTTAAAGCGCATCAAATTAGCGACATATCACGAAAAGCGGCTGAGATAACTTGAACTGACTATTCATGCTTGAATATGCAAAACTGGCAGTTCACTCGTCTTAACCTAGACAAGAGGTGACGTAGCGCAAGCCAGATGTTGTGCTCTGTATTTGGCAGCATATGTGAAGTATAACGCGCATTGAATTGTCGACATACCACTAATAGCAGTGTAGATTTGTTCAGATGAATATTCACGCTTGAATATGCAAAACTGAAACTGCGCTGGCCTTAAGCTAGATCAGAGTTGACGTAGCGCAAACCGGATGTCGTGCTCTGTATTTGGCAGCATATGGGGAGTATAACGCGCACAGAATTGTAGATATATCTCGCGTAGCAGCGGAGATACGTTCAGATGAATATTCATGCTTGAATATCCAAAATTGGAACAACGCTGGTCTTGACCTGGGACAGAATTGACGCAGCGAAAAACAAGATGTCGTTCCATTATTCCGCAACACGTCGAGCGTGAAAATCGCATCGAAATATCAACATAACAATAATAGCTGCTCAGATACGTTCAGATGAATATTCACACTTGAATATGAAAAATTGGAACAACGCTGGTCTTGACCTAGACCAGAGTTGACATAGCGCAAACCAGATGTCCGTCCACGTATTTGGCAGAATTGTAGACGTATCTCAAATAGTAGCGGAGATACGTTCTATTAAATATTCAAGCCTGATTATAAAAAGCTGCAAGTGCGCTGGATTTCGCAGTGCCCAGATTTGACATAACGCAGACCGGATGTCATGCTCTGTATTTGGCAGCATATAAGGTGAATAACGCGCATCGAGTTATCGACATATCACCAATAGCAGCGTAGATATTTCCTGATGAATATTCATGGTTCAATATGCAAAACTGGAAATACGCTGGTCTTGACATACACCAGAGTTGACGTAGCGCAAACCAGATGTCGTGCTCTGTATTTAGCCGTATAAGAGATGTATAACGCACATCGAATCATCGATATATCATCAAATGCAGCGGAGATACGTTCGAATGAATACTCAAGCTTGAATATACAAAACTGGGACTACGCTGAGCTTGACCTGGACCGGAGTTGACGTAGCATAAACCGGAAGACGCGCTCTGTATTTGGCATTATATGCGAAGTACAGCGCGCATCCAACTATCGACATATCACCAATAGCAACGGAGATACCTTTAGATGAATATTCAAGCATGAATATGCGAAACTGAAATTACGCTGGCCTTGACATAGACCAGACTTGACATAGCGGAAGCCGGGTGTTGTTCCATATATATATGTGGAGCATAACACGCACAGAATTGTAGACAAATCTAGAATAGCAGCGGAGATACGTTCAATTGAATATTGGAGCATGAACAAGCAAAACAGCAAATACGCTGTTCTGAACCTAGACCAGCGTTGACGGAGCGCAAACAGGATGACGTTGCACGTATTTCGCAGCATGTCGGGTGTGAAAATCGCATCGAATTGTCAACATAACAATAATAGCAGCGGAGATACGTTTTGATGTATATCCAAGCCTGAATATGCAAAACTGAAAGTACGATGGCCTTGTCCCAGACCATAGTGGACATAGCGGAAACCGGACGTCGATCCACGTATTTCGCAGCATAGGTGGAGAACAACGCGCTCAGAATTGTAGACATACCTCGAATAGCAGCGTTTATACGATCAATGGAATATTGAAGCATGAATATGCAAAACTGCAAGTACGCTGGTCTGGACATAGACCAGAGCTGACGTAGCTCAAACATGATGTCGTTCGACGTATTTCGCAGCATGTGGGGTTTATAAATGGCATCGAGATATCGACATATCTCGAATCGAAGCAGATATACGTTCAATTGAATATTGAAGTTTGAACTCGCAGAGCTGCA
>NW_025219985.1:999625-1002446 GCF_014825855.1 Bombus pyrosoma | reverse complement strand
AATACGATATAACGTATAACGTTATATAGTAATACGTTATGACGTATAATGTTGTGTAGCATCACGATACAACATATAACGTTATATGCTACTACGATATAGCGTGTAAAGTTATACTGTATCACGATATAACATATAACGTTATATAGTACTACGTTATGACGTATGACGTTGTATAGTATTACGTTATGACGTATAATGTTGTGCAGTATTATGATATAACGTATAACGTTATATGTTACTACGATGTAGCGTATAACGTTATACGGTATTACGATATAACATATAACGTTATATAGTACTACGTTATGACGTATAACGTTGCATAGTATTACTTTGTAACGTATAACGATATATAGTAATACGTTATGACTTATAACGTTATATATACTACGTTATGATGTATAACGTTCTGTAGTATGATGATATAACGTATAACGTTAAATGGTACTACGATATAGCGTATAACGTTAAACGGTATCACGGTATAACATATAACGTTATATAGTACTACGTTATGACGTATAACGTTGTATAATATTACGTTATGACGTATAATGTTGTGTAGTGTTATGATATAGCGTAAAACGTTATATGCTATTACGATATTGCGTATAACGTTATACGGTATTACGATATAACATATAACGTTATATAGTACTAGGTTATGACGTATAACGTTGTATGGTATTACGTTATAGCTTATAACGTTATATGGTATTACGATATAACGTATAACGTTATATAGTACTACGTTATGACGTAAGACGTTGTATAGTACTATTTTATGACGTATAACGTTGTATAGTATTACGTTGTAACGTATAACGATATATAGTATCACGTTATGACGTAAAACGATGTGTAGTATTATGATATAACTTAGAACGTTACATGGTATGACATTATAACGTATAACCTTATACAGTATTACGATATAACGAATAACGTTATATAGTAATACGTTCTGACTTATAACGTTATATATACTACGTTATGACGTATAACGTTCTGTAGTATGATGATATAACGTATGACGTAATTTGCTATTACGATATAGCGTATAACGCTATACGGTATTACGATATAACATATAACGATATATAGTACTACGTTATGACGTATAACGTTGTATATTATTACGATATAGCGTATAACGTTATATGCTATTACGATATAACATATAACGTTACACGTTACTACGATATAGCGTATAAAGTTATACGGTATTACGATATAACATATAACGTTATATAGTAATACGTTATGACGTATAACGTTGTATTGTATTAAGTTAAGACGTATAACATTGGGCAGTATTATGATATAACGTATAACGTTATATGCTATTACGATATAGCGTATGACGTTATACGGTATTACGATATAACATATAACGTTATATAGTACTACGTTATGAGGTATAACGTTGTATTGTAATAAGTTAAGACGTATAACATTGGGCAGTATTATGATATAACGTATAACGTTATATGCTATTACGATATAACATATAACGTTATATAGTACTACGTTATGACGTATAACGTTCTGTGGTATGACGATATAATGTATAACGCTATATGCTATTTCGATATAGCGTATAACGTTATACGGTATTACGATATAACATATAACGTTATACAGTACTACGTTATGACGTATAACGTTGTATAGTATTACGATATAGCGTATAACGTTATATAGTACTACGTTATGACGTATAACGATATATAGTATTACGTTATAACGTATAACGTTGTATAGTACTACGTTATGACGTATAACGTTGTGCAGTATTATGATATAACGTATAACGTTACATGGTATTACGATATAGCGTATGACGTTATACGGTATTACGATATAACATATAACGTTATATAGTACTACGTAATGACGTATAACGTTGTATAGTATTACGTTGTAACGTATAACGATATATAGTATTACGTTATAACGTATAACGACATATAGTACTACGTTATGACGTAAAACGATGTGTAGTATTATGATATAACGTAGAACGTTACATGGTATGACATTATAACGTATAACCTTATACAGTATTACAGTATAACGAATAACGTTATATAGTAATACCTTATGACTTATAACGATATATATACTACGTTATGACGTATAGCGTTCTGTAGTATGACGATATAACGTATAACGTTATATGCTATTACGATATAGCGTATGACGTTATACGGCATTACGATATAACATATAACGTTGTATAGTACTACGTTATGACGTATAACGTAGTATAGTATTACGTTATAGCGTATAACGTTATATGGTATTACGATATAACATATAAGGTTATATGTTACTACGATATAGCGTATAACGTTGTACGGTATTACGATATAACATATAACGTTATATAGTACTACGTTATAACGTATAACGATATATAGTATTACGTTCTGACGTATAACGGCATATAGTACTACGTTATGACGTCTAACGATGTGTAGTATTATGATATAACGTATAACGTTACATGGTATGACGTTATAACGTATAACGCTGTACGGTATTACGATATAACATATAACGTTATATAGTACTACGTTATGACGTATAACGTTCTGTAGTATGATGATATAACGCATAACGTTATATAGTACTACGTTATGACGTAAAACGTTGTATAGTATTACGTTATGACGTATAACGTTGTGCAGTATTATGATATAACGTATAACGTTATATGCTATTACGAAATAGCGTATAACGTTGTACGGTATTACGATATAACATATAACGTTATATAGTACTACGTTATGACGTATAACGATATATAGTATTA
>NW_025219985.1:997086-999125 GCF_014825855.1 Bombus pyrosoma | reverse complement strand
CAGCAGAGAAGAACTAATGGAGGAGAAGAAGGCATTCAAACTGTGGTGGAAAGAAAGAAAGGAAAGACACGAAGAAGAGGAAATGGAGAAGATCAGGAAGATTAGAACAGAGCAAGAGGTATGGAAGTACATAAACAAGTACAGAAGAAGAAGAGAGGGCATAGATGAAGAAATAAGCGAAGAAGAGTGAAAGAATCATTTTATGGAGATTCTAGAAGAAAAAGAGCACAAAGAGGACAGGAAAACAGGCGAGCAGGGAGGGGAGGAGGAAATAAGAAAGGAGAGGGAAAATAATATAGAGAAGGAAGAGGTGATATACCAAATAAGAAAACTGAAAGAGAAGAAGGCAACGGGGGAGGACGGGATAGAAAATGAGGTATGGAAGTATGCACCGAAGGAAGCGGGGGAGGCGTTATGGGAGTTACTAAGGAAAATCTGGAATGGAGAAGGGATACCGGAAGATTAGAAAAAAGGTGTAATATGTCCGATACACAAGAAGGGTGACAAGAGAGTAGCGAAGAGTTACAGAGGAGTAACGTTAATGGACACAGCATATAAGATCTATGCAGGGATACTGGACGAACGGCTAAAGGCAAAGATTGAAACCAAACTGGAAGAGAGCCAATTTGGATTCAGAACCGACACCCGACGCAGTGTTCGTGATAAGTCACATCATTGACAAACAGTTGAGTAGAGAAAGAGGGAAGCTGTTTGCCTGTTTTGCGGACTTAAGAGCGACGTCCGACAGACTAAACAGAGAGAAACTGGAGGAGAAAATAGAAAAGATGAGGGTTAGCGAAAACCTAACCAGAAGAATTAAAGAACTATACACAGAAACGAAGAATGTGGTGAGAGTCAAGAACCGTAACACAGAAGCCTTTTGGACAGTGAGGGGAGTCAGACAAGGGTGCCCGCTGAGCCCGACATTATTTAACATCTACGTGGCAGGGCTGGAAGATGAACTAAGGAAAGGGCAAGCCGGGGGCATAGCGATAGGAGCAAGAAAGGTATGGGCACTGATGTACGCAGATGATATTGTGTTGATGGCGGATAGGGAAGAGGAGCTAAAGGAGATGCTAAGGAAATTCAAAAAATTTCTAAAAGAAGCAGAATTGGAGCTAAGCGCAGAAAAGACAAAAATAGTAGTATTTGGAAAAAGAAGGAATAAAAGGAGACAAAGAAGATGGAATTAGGGAGAGCAAGAACTAGAAGAAGTGGAGGAGATAAGATACCTAGGGTACATACTACAGAAAAACGGCAGCGATGAGAGGCACATACAAGACAGGAAAAGGAGAGCGATGATAGCAATGAAGAAAACATGGAGCATGGGAGAAAGAATATTCAAACAGGACTACGAGAGGAGAATGAAGATGTTTGAAGCATTAGTAGAGAGCATGGCGCTGTTTGGAGCAGAGGTATGGGGTTGGAACATGGAAGAAATGCTGGATAGGATAAAAAGAGGGTACGTAAAGTGGATCTTAGGTTTAGACAGGACAACACCAAACTACATACTGACAGAAGAGTGCAAGATAGAGGAAATCAAGGTAAAAGCATTAAAAAGAGCAGCAAGGTATGAGGGAAGAACTCTAGAATCGGAAAAGGAGCTGGTGAAAGAGTGCATAAAGGAAAGAGAGAGAAAGTGGGGAAATGGCCAGGAAGACAAAAGAGCAAGAAAGAGAAAGAAGGAACTACAAGAGGTGAGAAACGGAGGGACACAGAGGGAAGCAGGAGGGGAGCAAGAAAGTTGGACAGGAGACCAAATTGTAGAAGAAAGAAGGAAGAAAGAAACAGAAGAGAGGAGGAAAAGGATAAGGGAATGCAAATACAACAGATACTACAGGAACATAACCGAAGATGAGATGCCAAAGTACTTGGAAGGGAGGATGAAGTGGAAGGACAGGAAAATTATAGCCAGATTCAGATGTGGAAACGAGACCAAAGCGAAAGAACATTGGAAAGAGGAGGGAGAAAAAAGGTGCAGAGTATGTGAAAGGGAAGAAGAGGACCTGAGACATGTAATAGAAGAATGTGAAATAACA
>NW_025219985.1:992500-996586 GCF_014825855.1 Bombus pyrosoma | reverse complement strand
TACGTTATATCGTAATACTATATAACGTTATACCTTATATCGTAATACCACATAACGCTATAGGTTATATCGTAATACCACATAACGTTATACGTTATAACGTAATACTGTATAACTTTAGACGTCATACCGTAACACCGCATAACGTTATACGTTATATCGTAATACCACATAACGTTATACGTTATAACGTAATACTGTATAACCTTGTACGTCATATAGTAACACCACATAACGTTATGCGTTATATCGTAGTACCACATAACGTTATACCTTATTTCATACTACCACGTAGCGTTATACAATATAACATAACACTATATAACGTTATACGTCATATCGTAACACCACATAACGTTATACGTTATATCGTATTGCTATCTGACGTTATACGCTACATCCTAATACTACATTACGTTATACGTCATATCGTAATACCGCATGTCGGTAAACCTTATATCGCATTCCCACATAACGTTATTCGTTATATCGTAATACCGCATATCGTTAAACCTTATATTGCATTACCACATAACGTTATACGTTATATCGTAATACCGCATGTCGTTATACTTTATAGCGTAATACTATATAATGTTAGACGTCATACCGTAACACCACATAACGTTATACGTTATATCGTAGTACCACAGAACGTCATACGTTACATCGTAATACCACATAACGTTATACGTTGTAACGTAATACCATATAACGTTATACGTTATATCGTAGTACCACATAACGTCATACGTTATATCGTAATACTATATAACGTTATACCTTATATCGTAATACTATATAACGTTATACCTTATATCGCAGTACCACATAACGTTATACGATATATCCTAATACCTCATATTGTTGTACGTTATTACGTAATACCACATAACGTTATATGTCATATCGTAACATCACATAACGTTATACGTTATATCGTAGTACCACATAACGTTATACGTTATATCGTAATACAATATAACATTATACCTTATATCGTATTGCCACATAACGTTATACGTTATATCGTAATACCGCATGTCGTTATACGTTATATCGCAATACCGCATGTCGTTAAACCTTATATCGCATTACCACATTACGTTATACGTTATATCGTAATACCGCATGTCGTTATACGTTATAGCGTAGTACCACATAACGTCATACGTTATATCGTAATACCACATAACGTTATACGTTATAACGTAATACTATATAACGTTATACGTCTTATCGTAACACCACATAACGTTATACGTTATATCGTAGTACCACATAACGTCATACGGTATATTGTAATACCACATAACGTTATACGTTATAACGTAATACTATATAACGTTATACGTCTTATCGTAACACCACATAGTGTTATACGATATATCGTATTGCTTTATGACGTTATACGCTATATCCTAATACTACATTACGTTATACGTCATATCGTAACACCACATAACGTTATACGTTATAACGTAATACTATATAACCTTATACGTCATATCGTAACACCAGACAACGTTATACGTTATAATGTAATACTGTATAACGTTAGACGTCATACCGTAACACCACATAACGTTATACGTTATATCGTAGTACCACATAACGTCATACGCTATATTGTAATACCACATAACGTTATACGTTATAACGTAATACTATATAACGTTATACGTCTTATCGTAACACCACATAACGTTATACGATATATCGTATTGCTTTATGACGTTATACGCTATATCCTAATACTACATTACGTTATACGTCATATCGTAACACCACATAACGTTATACGTTATATCGTATTGCTATATGACGTTATACGCTACATCCTAATACTACATTACGTTATACGTCATATCGTAATACCACATAACGCCATACGTTATATCGTAATACCACATAACGTTATACGTTATAACGTAATACTACATAACGTTACACATCATTTCGTAACACCACATAACGTTATACGTCATATCGTAATGCTATATGAGGTTATACGCTATATTCTAATACTATATTACGTTATACGTCATATCGTAATACCACATAACGTTATACGTTTTAACGTAATACTGTATAACCTTATACGTCATATCGTAACACCACACAACGTTATACGTTATAATGTAATACTGTATAACGTTAGACGTCATACCGTAACACCACATAACGTTATACGTTATATCGTATTGCTATATGAGGTTATACGCTATATCCTAATACTATATTACGTTATACGTCATATCGTAATACCACATAACGTTATACGTTTTAACGTAATACTGAATAACCTTATACGTCATATCGTAACACCACACAACGTTATACGTTATAATGTAATACTGTATAACGTTAGACGTCATACTGTAACACCACATAACGTTATACGTTATATCGTATTGCTATATGAGGTTATACGCAATATCCTAATACTATATTACGTTATACGTCATATCGTAATACCACATAACGTTATACGTTTTAACGTAATACTGTATAACCTTATACGTCATATCGTAACACCAGACAACGTTATACGTTATAATGTAATACTGTATAACGTTAGACGTCATACCGTAACACCACATAACGTTATACGTTATATCGTAGTACCACATAACGTCATACGCTATATTGTAATACCACATAACGTTATACGTTATAACGTAATACTATATAACGTTATACCTTATATCGCAGTACCACATAACGTTATACGATATATCCTAATACCGCATATTGTTGTACGTTATTACGTAATACCACATAACGTTATATGTCATATCGTAACATCACATAACGTTATACGTTATATCGTAGTACCACATAACGTTATACGTTATATCGTAATACCACATAACGTTATACGTTATAATGTAATACTATATAACGTTATACGTCTTATCGTAACACCACATAACGTTATACGTTATATCGTATTGCTATATGACGTTATACGCTATATCCTAATACTACATTACGTTATACGTCATGTCGTAATACCACATAACGTTATACGATATAACGTAATACTATATAAACTTATACGTCATATCGTAACACCACACAACGTTATACGTTATAATGTAATACTGTATAACGTTATACGTTATATCGTAATACCACATAACGTTATACGTTATAACGTAATACTATATAACGTTATACGTCTTATCGTAACACCACATAACGTTATACGTTATATCGTATTGCTATATGACGTTATACGCTATATCCTAATACTACATTACGTTATACGTCATATCGTAGTACCACATAACGTCATACGCTATATTGTAATACCACATAACGTTATACGTTATAACGTAATACTATATAACGTTATACGTCATACCGTAACACCACATAACGTTATACGTTATATCGTAGTACCACATAACGTCATACGCTATATTGTAATACCACATAACGTTATACGTTATAACGTAATACTATATAACGTTATACGTCTTATCGTAACACCACATAACGTTATACATCATTTCGTAACACCACATAACGTTATACGTTATATCGTAATACTATATAACGTTATACGTTATACGCTATATCCTAATACTACATTACGTTATACGTCTTATCGTAATACCACATAACGTTATACGTTATAACGTAATACTATATAACCTTATACGTCATATCGTAACACCACACAACGTTATACGTTATAATGTAACACCACATAACGTTATACGTTATAACGTAATACTATATAACGTTATACGTCTTATCGTAACACCACATAACGTTATACGTTATATCGTATTGCTATATGACGTTATACGATATATCCTAACACTACATTACGTTATACGTCATATCGTAACACCACATAGCGTTATACGTTATATCGTATTGCTATATGACGTTATACGCTACATCCTAATACTACATTACGTTATACGTCATATCGTAATACCACATAACGCCATACGTTATATCGTAATACCACATAACGTTATACGTTATAACGTAATACTACATAACGTTATACATCATTTCGTAACACCACATAACGTTATACGTTATATCGTAATACTATATAACGTT
>NW_025219985.1:989537-992000 GCF_014825855.1 Bombus pyrosoma | reverse complement strand
TTATATCGTAATGCTACATAACGTTATACGTTATATCGTAATACTATATAACGTTATACGCTATAACGTAATAGTACATAATGTTATACGTTATATCGTAATACTACATATCCTTATACGTTATATCCTAATACTACATAACGTTATACGTTATATCGTATTACCATATAACGTTATACGTTATATCGAAATGCTATATTATGTTATACGATATAACGTAATAGTACATAATGTTATACGTTATATCGTAATACTACATATCCTTATACGTCATATCCTAATACTACATAACGTTGTACGTTATATCGTAATGCTACATAACGTTATACGTTATAGCGTAATACTACATATGGTTATACGTTGTATTGTAATACTACATAACGCTATACTTTATATCGTAATGCTACATAACGTTATACGTTATATCGTAATGCTATATACCGTTATACGATATAACGTGATATTGCATAATGTTATGCGATATATAGTAACAATACATAACGTTATACGATATAACGTAATAGTACATATTGTTATACGTTATATCGTAATACGATATAACGTTATACGTTATAAGGTAATACTACATAGCGTTATACGTTATAGCGTAATACTACATAACGTTATACGTTATATCGTAATGCTACATAACCTTATACGATATATTGAAATGTTATATAATGTTATACGATATAACGTAATAGTACATATTGTTATACGTTATATCGTAATACTACATAAGGTTATACGTTATATCATAATGCTACATAACGTTATACGCTATAACGTAATACTACATAGCGATATACGTTATATCGAAATGCTACATTACGTTATACGTTATATCGTAATACTACATAACGTCATATGTAATAACATAATACTACATAGCGTTATACGGTACAACTTAATACGGTATAACGTTATACGTTATAACGTAATAGTACACAACGTTATACGTTATATCGAAATGCTACATAACGTTATACGATATATTGAAATGTTATATAATGTTATACGATGTAACGTAATAGTACATAATGTTATACGTTATATCGTAATCCTACATAAGGTTATACGTTATATCATAATGCTACATAACGTTATACGCTATAACGTAATACTACATAGCGTTATACGTTATAGCGTAATACTACATAACGTTATACGTTATATCGTAATGCTACATATCGTTAAACGTTATATCGTAATACAACATAACGTTATACGATATAACGTAATAGTACCTAATGTTATACGTTATATCGTAATACTACATATCCTTATACGTTATATCGTAATACAACACAACGTTATACGTTATATCGAAATGCTACATAACGTTATACGTTATAACGTAATACTACATAACGTTATATGCTATAACGTAGTGCCTGATAACGTTATACGTTATATCGTAATACCATATAACGTTATACGTTATAACGTAATACTACATAACGTTATACGCTATAACGTAATGCTACACAACGTTATACGCTATAACGTAATACTACATAACGTTATACGTTATATCGTAATGCTGCATAACGTTATACGTTATAACGTAATACTACATAACGTTATATGCTATAACGTAGTGCCTGATAACGTTATACGTTATATCGTAATACCATATAACGTTATACGTTATAACGTAATACTACATAACGTTATACGCTATAACGTAATGCTACACAACGTTATACGCTATAACGTAATGCTACATAACGTTATACGTTATATCGTAATACCACATAGCGTTATACGATATAACGTAATACTACATAGCGTTATACGTTACATCGTAATGCTACATAACGTTATACGTTATTTCGTTATACTATATAACGTTATACGATGTAACGTAATAGTACATAATGTTATACGCTATATCGTAATACTGCATATCCTTACACGTTGTATCGTAATACTACATAAGGTTATACGTTATATCATAATGCTACATAACGTTATACGCTATAACGTAATACTACATAGCGATATACGTTATATCGAAATGCTACATAACGTTATACGTTATAACGTAATACTACATAACGTCATATGTAATAACATAATACTACATAGCGTTATACGGTACAACATAATACGGTATAACGTTATACGTTATAACGTAATAGTACACAACGTTAAACGTTATACCGAAATGCTACATAACGTTATACGTTATATCGTAATGCTATATATCGTTATACGATATAACGTGATAGTGCATAAAGTTATGCGTTATATAGTAACAGTACATATCCTTATACGTTATATCGTAATACTACATAACGTTATACGTTATATAGTAATTCTACATAACGTTATACGTTATAAGGTAATACTACATAGCGTTATACGTTATAGCGTAATATTACATAACGTTATACGTTATATCGTAATGCTACATATCGTTAAACGTTATATCGTAATACAACATAACGTTTTACGATA
>NW_025219985.1:987805-989037 GCF_014825855.1 Bombus pyrosoma | reverse complement strand
CGATATATGGTAATACGTTATAACGTCTAACGGTATGTAGTATTATGATATAACGTATAACGATATGTGGAATTACGATATAACGTATAACGTTATATGGTAATACGTTATAACGTATAACGATATGTAGTATTACGATATAACGTATAACATTATCTAGCAATACGATAGAACGTATAACGTTATGTGGTTTTACGATACAGCATATAACGATATGTAATAATACGTTATAACGTATAACGTTATGTTGTATTACATTATAACGTGTAACGCTATATAGTATTACGATATGACGTATAACGTTATATGGTATTACGATATAACCTATAACGTTACGTAGCATTACTATATAACTTATAACGTTATATAGTATTACGATATAACGGATAACGATATATGGTAATACGTTATAGCTTCTAACGATATGTAGTATTATGATATAACGTATAACGGTATGTGGAATTACGATATAACGTATAACGTTATGTTATATTACATTATAACGTGTAACGCTGTATAGCATTATGATATAACGTATAACGTTATGTAGTACTACGTTACAACGTATAACGTTATGTAGCATTACGTTATAGCGTATAACGTTATGTAGTACTGCGTTATAACGTATAACGTTATGTAGCATTACGATATAACGTATAACGTTATATAGTATTACGTTATAACGTATAACGTTATGTAGTGTTACGATATAAGGTTTAACGTTATGTAGCATTACGTTATAGCGTATAACGTTATGTAGTACTACGTTATAACGTATAACGTTATGTAGCATTACGATATAACGTATAACGTTATATAGTATTACAATGTAATGGATAACGATATATGGTAATACGTTATAACGTCTAACGATATGTAGTATTATGATATAAGGTATAACGATATGTGGAATTACGATATAACGTATAACGTTATATGGTAATACGTTATAACGTATAACGATATGTAGTATTACGATATAACGTATAACGTTATATAGTATAACGTTATAACGGATAAGGATATATGGTAATACGTTATAACGTCTAACGATATGTAGCATTACGATGTAACGTATAACGTTATATAGTATTACGATATAACAGATAACGATATATGGTAATACGTTATAACGTCTAACGATGTGTAGTATTATGATATAAGGTATAACGATATGTGGAATTACGATATAACGTATAACGTTATATGGTAATACGTTATAACGTATAACG
>NW_025219985.1:986071-987305 GCF_014825855.1 Bombus pyrosoma | reverse complement strand
CGATATAACGTATAACGTTATGTAGCATTAGGTTATAACGTATAACGTTATGTACTATTGCGTTATAACGTATAACGTTATGTATTATCACGATATAACGTATAACGTTATGAAGCATTAGGTTATAACGTATAACGTTATGTACTATTATGTTACAACTTATAACGTTATGTACTATTACGTTATAGCGTATAACGTTATGTGGCATTAGCTTATAACGTATAACGTTATGTACTATTATGTTATAACGTATAAGGTTATGTACTATTGCGTTATAAGGTATAACGTTACGTAGTATTACGATGTAACGTATAACGTTATGTAGCAATAGGTTATAACGTATAACGTTATGTACTTTTACGTTATAACGTATAACGTTATGTAGTATAACGATAAAACGTATAACGTTATGTAGCATTACGTTATAACGTATAACGTTATGTACTATTACGTTAAAGCGTATAACGTTATGTAGTATCACGACATAACGTTAACGTTATGTAGTATTACGATATAACTTATACCGTTATGTAGCATTACGTTATAACGTATAACGTTATGTACTATTATGTTATAACGTATAACGTTATGTAGTATTACTTTATAACGTATGACGTTATGTGGCATTACGATCTAACGTATAACGTTACGTAGCATTAGGTTATAACGTATAACGTTATGTACTTTTGTGCTATAACGTATAACGTTATGTAGTATTACGATATAACGTATAACGTTATGTAGTATTAAGTTATAACGTCTAACGTTATGTAGTATTACGATATAACATATAACGTTATGTAGCATTAGCTTATAACGTATAACGTTATGTATTATTAAGATATAACGTATAACGATATGTAGCATTAGCTTATAACGTATAACTTTATGTACTATTGTGTTATAACGTATAACGTTTTGTAGTATTACGATATAACGTATAACGTTATGTAGCATTAGGTTATAACGTATAACGTAATGTAGTATTACGATACAACGTATAACGTTATGTAGCATTAGATTATAACGTATAAAGTTGTGTGCCACTATGTTATAACGTATAACGTTATGTAGTATTACGATATAACGTATAACGTTATGTAGCATTAGCTTATAACGTATAACGTTATGTACTATTATGTTATAACATATAAGGTTATGTACTATTGCGTTATAAGGTATAACGTTACATAGTATTACGATGTAACGTATAACGTTATGTAGCATTAGGTTG
>NW_025219985.1:983921-985571 GCF_014825855.1 Bombus pyrosoma | reverse complement strand
CCGCCACGTTTAGCGTCGAAGCTATAAAAGTAGCTTGCTGAATGCAATCGTAACTCGATTTTGATGATAAACAACTGTTATCTCGTTCCTGATTGAGATATTTCTAACGTTTAAGAGCTCTTTTTCTCCATTTTACACGCCGAGCTCAGCGCCCGCCACGTTCAGCGTCGAAGCTATAAAAGAAGCTTGCAGAATGCAATCGTAACTCGATTTTGACGTTAATAATCTGTTATTTCTTTGCTGACTGAGATATTTTTAACGTTTAACAGCTCGCTTTTCTCTATTTTACACGCCGAACGTAGTGCCCGGCACGGTCAGCTTCGAAACAAACAATGGAGCTCGAATACTGCGATCGTAACATGATTTCGATGATAATTAACTGTTATTTCGTTCCCGATTGAGATATTTCTAACGTTTAAGCGCTCTTTTTTCTTCATTTTTCGTGCCGGACCAACTGCCCGACACGTTCAGCGTCGAAGCTGTAAACGAAGCTTGCATAATACAATCGTAACACGATTTTGACGATAATTAAGTGTTACCTCTATCCTGATTGAGATATTATTCACGTTTAAAAGCTCGATTTTCTCCATTTTACACGCCGAACGTAGTGCCCGGCACGGTCAGCGTCGAAACAAACAATAGAGCTCGAAAATTGCGATCGTAACATGATTTCGATGATAATTAACTGTTATTTCGTTCCCGATTGAGATATTTCTAACGTTTAAGCCCTCTTTTTTCTTCACTTTACGTGCCGGACGAACTGCCCGACACGTTCAGCTTCGAAGTTATAAAAGAAGCTTGCAGAATGCAATCGTAACTCGATTTTGACGTTAATTATCTGTTATTTCTTTCCTGACTTAGATATTTTTAACGTTTAAAAGCTCGGCTTTCTCCATTTTACACACCGAACGTAGTGCCCGGCACGTTCAGCGTCGAAACAAACAATGGAGCTCGAAAATTGCGATCGTAGCATGATTTCGATGATAATTAACTGTTATTTCGTTCCCGGTTGAGATATTTCTAACGTTTAAGCGCTCTTTTTTCTCCATTTTACACGCCGAGCTCAGCGCCCGCCACGTTCAGCGTCGAAGCTATAAAAGAAGCTTGCAGAATGCAATCGTAACTCGATTTTGACGTTAATAATCTGTTATTTCTTTGCTGACAGAGATATTTTTAACGTTTAACAGCTCGATTTTCTCTATTTTACACGCCGAACGTAGTGCCCGGCACGTTCAGCGTCGAAACAAACAATGGAGCTCGAAAATTGCGATCGTAGCATGATTTCGATGATAATTAACTGTTATTTCGTTCCCGATTGAGATATTTCGAACGTTTAAGCGCTCTTTTTTCTCCGTTCTACACGCAGCACGTACTGCACTTTACGTTCAGCATCGAAGCCATAAAGGTAGCATGCGAAATGCAATTGCAACTCGATTTTTGACGATAATTAACTGTTATTTCGTTCCCGATTGATATATTTCTAACGTTTAAGCGCTCTTTTTTCTTCATTCTAAGCGCAGCACGTACTGCACAGTACGCTCAGCGTCGTAGCTATAAAAGTAGCTTGCGAAATGCAATCGTAACTCGATTTTGACGTTAATTATGTGCTATTTCTTTGCTGACTGAGATATTTTTAACGTTTAAAAGCTC
>NW_025219985.1:980414-983421 GCF_014825855.1 Bombus pyrosoma | reverse complement strand
CGTATTACGCTTTGTAGTATTACATTATAACGTAGAACGTTATATACTATTAGCTTATAACGTATAACGTTATGTACTATTACGTTATAACGTATAACGATATATAGCATTACATTATAACGTATAACGGTATATGGTATTACGATATAGCGTATAACGGTATGTGGTGTTGCGATATAACGTATTACGTTATGTAGTAGGACATTGTAACGTATAACGTTATATACTATTAGCTTATGACGTATACCGTTATGTGGTATTACGATATAACATATTACGTTATCTAGTATTACATTATATCTTATAACGCAATATACTATTAGCTTATAACGTATAACGTTATATAGCATCAGGTTATAACGTATAACGTTATATACCATTACGTTATAACGTACAACGTTATGTGGTATTTCGATATAACGTATTACGTTATGTAGTATTACATTATAACGTATAACGTTATATACTATTAGCTTATAACGTATAACGTTATGTAGTATTACGTTATAGCGTATAACGTTTTATAGCATTACATTATAACGTATAAGGTTATGTGGTATTACGATATAACGTATTACGTTATGTAGCATTACATTATATCTAATAACGTTATTTACTACTAGCTTATAACGTATAACGTTATATAGTGTTACGTTATAACGTATAACGTTATATAGCATTACGTTATAACGTATAACGTTATGTGCTATTACGATATAACGTATTACGTTATGTAGTATTACATTATATCTTATAACGTTATATACTATTAGCTTATAACGTATAACGTTATGTAGTATTACGTTATAGCGTATAACGTTATATAGCATTACATTATAACGTATAAGGGTATGTGGTATTACGATATAACGTATTACGTTATGTAGTATTACATTATATCTAATAACGTTATTTACTATTAGCATATAACGTATAACGTTATGTAGTATTACGTTATAGCGTATAACGTTATATAGCATTACATTATAACGTAAAACGGTATGTGGTATTACGATATAACGTATTACGTTATGTAGTATGTCATTGTAACGTATAACGTTATATACTATTAGCTTATGACGTATAACTTACATAACTATTATATAATATTACGTTATAACGTGAAACGTCATATAGCATTACATTATGACCTATAACGGTATGTGGTATTACGATATAACGTATTACGTTATGTAGTATTACATTATAACGTATAACGTTATATACCTTTAGCTTATAACTCATAACGTTATGTAGTATTACGTTATAGCGCATAACATTATATAGCAGTACGTTATAACGTACAATGGTATGTGGTATTACGATATATCTTATTACGTTATGTTGTATTACATTATAACGTATAACGTTATATACTATTAGCTTATAACGTATAACGTTATGTAGTATTACGTTATTGCGCATAACGTTATATAGCATTACGTTATAACGTATAAGGTTATGTGGTATTACGATATAACGTATTACGTTATGTAGTATTACATTATATCTTATAACGTTATATACTATTAGCTTATAACGTATAACGTTATGTAGTATTACGTTATAGCGTATAACGTTATATAGCATTACATTATAACGTATAAGGTTATGTGGTATTACGATATAACGTATTACGTTATGTAGTATTACATTATATCTTATAACGTTATATACTATTAGCTTATAACGTATAACGTTATAAAGTATTACGTTATATCGTATATCGTTATATAGCATTACGTTATAATGTATAACGTCATGTGGTATTACGATATAACGTATAACGGTATGTGGTATTACGATATAATGTATTACGTTATGTAGTATGACATTATAACGTATAACGTTATATACTCTTCGCTTATGACGTAAAACATTATATAGTGTTACGTTATAACGTACAACGTTATATAGCGTTACATTATAACGTATAACGGTATGTGGTATTACGATATAACGTATTACGTTATGTAGTATTTCGTTATAACGTATAACGTTATATACTATTAGCTTACAACGTATAACGTTATGTACTATTACGTTATAACGTATAACGTTATATAGCATTACACTATAACGTATAACGGTATGTGGTATTACGATATAACTTATTACGTTATGTAGTATTACATTATAATTTATAACGTTATATACTATTAGCTTATAACGTATAACGGTATGTAGTAGTACGTTATAGCGCATAACGTTATATAGCATTACGTTATAACGTATAACGTTATGTGGTATTACGATATAACGTATTACGTTATGTAGTATTAAATTATACCTTATAACGTTATATACTATTAGCTTATAACGTATAACGTTATGAGGTATTACGTTATAACGTATATCGTTATATAGCATTACGTTATAACGTATAACGTTATGTGGTATTACGATATAACGTATTACGTTATGTAGTATGATATTGTAACGTATAACGTTATATACTATTAGCTCATGACGTATAACATACATAACTATTATATAGTACTACGTTATAACGTAAAACGTTATATAGCAATACCTTATAACGTATAACGGTATGTGGTATTACGATATAACGTATTACGTTATGTAGTATTACGTTATAATGTATAACGTTATATACTATCAGCTTACAACGTATAACGTTATGTACTATTACGTTATAACGTATAACGTTATATAGCATTACACTATAACGTATAACGGTATGTGGTATTACGATATAACTTATTACGTTATGTAGTATTGCATTATAATTTATAACGTTATATACTATTAGCTTATAACGTATAACGTTATGTACTAGTACGTTATAGCGCATAACGTTATATAGCATTACGTTATAACGTATAACGTTATGTGGTATTACGATATAACGTATTACGTTATGTAGTATTACATTATACCTTATAACGTTATATACTATTAGCTTATAACGTATAACGTTATAAAGTATTACGTTATAACGTATATCGTTATATAGCATTACGTTATAACGTATAACGTTATGTGG
>NW_025219985.1:972183-979914 GCF_014825855.1 Bombus pyrosoma | reverse complement strand
ATATATCATAATACTACATAACGTTGTACGTTATGACGTAATACTACATAACGTTATACGTTATAACGTAATACTACATAACGTTATACGTCATATCGTAATACTATATAACGTTATACGTTAAATCATAATACTATACAACGTTATACGTCATATCGTAGTACTGTATAACGTTATACGTTATAACGTAATACTACATGACGTTATACGATATAACAGAATACTACGCAACGTTAAATGTTATATCGTAATACCATACAACGATATACGTTATATCGTAATACTATATAACGTTATACGTTAAATCATAATACTATACAACGTTATACGTCATATCGTAGTACTATTTGACGTTACACGTAATAACGTAACACTACATAACGTGACACGTTATAACGTAATACTACATAACGTTATACGTCATATCGTAATACTATATAACGTTATACGTTAAATCATAATACTATACACACGTTATACGTTATATCGTAATACTATATAACGTTATACGTTAAATCATAATACTATACAACGTTATACGTCATATCGTAGTACTATATGACCTTACACGTTATAACGTAATACTACATAACGTTACACGTTATAACGTAATACTACATAACGTTATATGTTATACCGTCATAGTATGTAACGTTATACACAGTAACGTAATACCATATAACGTTATACTCCATAACGTAATACCACATAACGTTATACGATATATCATATTACTACATAACGTTATACGAGATAACGTAATACCATATAACGTTATACGTTATAACGTAATACCACATAACATTATACGTTATAGCGTATTACTACATAACGTTATACGTTATAACGTAATAGTATATAACGTTATACACTGTAACGTAATACCATATAACGTTATACTCCATAACGTAATACCACATAACGTTATACGATATATCATATTACTACATAACGTTATACGTTATAGCGTATTACTACATAACGTTATACGTTATTACGTAATAGTATATAACGTTATACACTGTAACGTAATACTATATAACGTTATACTCTATAACGTAATACCACATAACGTTATACGATATATCATAATACTACATAACGTTAAAACGCGATAACGTAATACCATATAACGTTATACGTTATAACGTAATACTACATAACGATATACGTTATATCGTAATAGTATATAACGTTACACGTTATATCGTAATACTGTATAACGTTATACGTTATAACGTAATACTACATAAAGATATACGTCATATCGTAATACTATATAACGTTATACGTTAAATCATAATACTATACAACGTTATACCTCATGTCGTACTACTATATAACGTTATACTCCATAACGTTATACCATCTAACGTTTTACGTTATAACGTAATAGTACATAACGTTATATGTTATATCGTAATACCATATAACGTTATACGTTATAACGTAATACCGCATAACGTTATACGTTATGACGCAATACCACATAACGTTATACGTTATAGCATATTACTACATAACATTATATATTATAACGTAATACTACATAATGTGATACGATATAACGTAATACCATATAACGCTATACACTATAACGTAATGCTATATAAAGTTATACTCCATAACGTAATACCATATAACGTTATACGTTATAACGTAATACTACATAACGGTATACTATATAACGAAGTACCATATAACGATATACGTTATAGCGTATTACTACATAACGTTATATGTTATACCGTAATAGTATATAACGTTATACACTGTAACGTAATACTATGTAACGTTATACTCCATAACGTAATACCACATAACGTTATACGATATATCATAATACTACATAACGTTATACGTTATAACGTAATACCACATAATGTTATACGTTATAGCGTATTACTACATAACGTTATACGTTATAACGTAATATAACATGTCGTTAAACGCTATAACGTAATGCTACATAAAGTTATACGCTATAATGTAATACTACATATCGCTATACGTTATAGCGTAGTATCTTGTAACGTTATACATTATATCGTAATGCTACATAACGTTATACGTTATATCGCAATGCTACTCAATGTGATTCGTCATATCGTAATGCTACATAACGTTATACTCTATAACGTAATGCTACATAACGTTACACGCTCTATCGTAATGCTACATAACGTTATACGCTATAACGTATTGCTACATAACGTTATACGTTATATCGTAATACCATATAACGTTATACGTTATAACATAATACCACATAACGTTATACGTTATGCCGCAATACCACATAACGTTATACGTTATAGCATTTTACTACATAACATTATATATTATAACGTTATACTACATAACGTGAAACGATATAGCGTAATACCATATAACGCTATACACTATAACGTAATGCTATATAACGTTATACGCCATAACGTAATACCATATAACGTTATACGGTATAACGTAATACTACATAACGTTATACTATATAACGTAATACTACATAACGTTATATGTTATATCGTAATGCCAAATAACGTTATACGTTATATCGTGGTAGTATATAACGTTATACGTTAAATCATAATACTATACAACGTTATACGTCATATCGTAGTACTATATAACGTTATACGTTATAACGTAGCACTACATAACGTTATATGTTATATCGTAGAACCATATAACGTTATACGTTATAACGTAATACCACATAACGTTATACGTTATAGCGTATTACTACATAACGTTATACTTTATAGCGTAATACTACATAGCGTTATACGTTATAGCGTATTACTACATAACGTTATACGTTATGACGTAATACTACATAACGTTATACGTTATAACGTAATACTACATAACGTTATATGTTATATCGTAGCACCAAATAATGTTATACGTTATATCGTGATAGTATATAAAGTTATACGTTAAATCATAATACTATACAACATTATACGTCATATCGTAGCACTACACAACGTTACACGTTATAACGCAATACTACATAACGTTATATGTTATACCGTAATAGTATATAACGTTATACACTGTAACGTAATACCACATAACGTTATACGATATATCATAATACTACATAACGTTATACGAGATAACGTAATACCATATAACGTTATACGTTATAACGTAATACCACATAATGTTATACGTTATAGCGTATTACTACATAACGTTATACGTTATAACGTAATACTACTTAACGTTATACGTTATAACGTAATACTACATAACGATATACGTCATATCGCAGTACTATATAACGTTATACGATAAATCATAATACTATACAACGTTATACGTCATGTCGTAGTACTATATAACGTTATACTCCATAACGTTATACCATCTAACGTTTTACGTTATAACGTAATAGTACATAACGTTATATGTTATATCGTAATACCATATAACGTTATACCTTATAACGTAATACCACATAACGTTATACGTTATATCGTAATACAATATAACGTTATACGTTATAACGTAATATCACATAACGTTATACGTTATGACGCAATACCACATACGTTATACGTTATAGCATATTACTACATAACATTATATATTATAACGTAATACTACATAACGTGATACGATATAACGTAATACCATATAACGCTATACACTATAACGTAATGCTATATAACGTTATACGCCATAACGTAATACCATATAACGTTTTACGTTATAACGTAATACTACATAACGTTACACGTTATAGCGTAATACTACATAACGTTATATGTTATATCGTAATAGTATATAACGTTATACACTGTAACGTAATACTACATAACGTTATACTATATAACGTAATACTACATAACGTTATATGAAATATCGTAATGCCAAATAACGTTATACGTTATATCGTGATAGTATATAACGTTATACGTTAAATCATATTACTATACAACGTTATACGTCATGTCGTAGTACCATATAACGTTATACTCCATAACGTTATACCATATAACGTTTTGCGTTATAACGTAATACTACATAACGTTACACGTTATAGTGTAATACTACATAACGTTATATGTTATACTGTAATAGTATATAACGTTATACACTGTAACGTAATACTATATAACGTTATACTCCATAACGTAATACCACATAACGTTATACGATATATCATAATACTACATAACGTTATACGAGATAACGTAATATCATATAACGTTATACGGTATAACGTAATACCACATAACGTTATACGTTATAGCGTATTACTACATAATGTTATACGTTATAACGTAATACTACATTACGTTATACTATATAACGTAATACTACATAACGTTATATGTTATATCGTAATGCCAAATAACGTTATACGTTATATCGTGATAGTATATAACGTTATACGTTAAATCATAATACTATACAACGTTATACGTCATATCGTAGTACTATATTACGTTATACGTTATAACGTAACACTACATAACGTTATATGTTATATCGTAGTACCATATAACGTTATACGTTATAACGTAATACCACAAAACGTTATACGTTATAGCGTATTACTACATAACGTTATACTTTGTAACGTAATACTACATAGCGTTATACGTTATAGCGTATTACTACATAACGTTATACGTTATGACGTAATACTACATAACGTTATACGTTATAACGTAATACTACATAACGTTATACGTTATAACGTAATACTACATAACGTTATACGTCATATCGTAATACTATATAACGTTATACGTTAAATCATAATACTACACAACGTTATACGTTATATCGTAATACTATATAACGTTATACGTTAAATCATAATACTATTCAACGTTATACGTCATATCGTAGTACTATATTCCTTACACGTTATAACGTAATACTACATAACGTTACACGTTATAACGTAATACTACATAACGTTATATGTTATACCGTAATAGTATATAACGTTATACACTGTAACGTAATACTATATAACGTTATACTCCATAACGTAATACCACATAACGTTATACGATATATCATATTACTACATAACGTTATACGAGATAACGTAATACCATATAACGTTATACGGTATAGCGTAATACCACATAACGTTATACGCTATACCTAATACCACATAACGTTATATGTTATACCGTAATAGTATATAACGTTATACACTGTAACGTAATACTATATAACGTTATACTCCATAACGTAATACCACATAACGTTATACGATATATCATAATACTACATAACGTTGTACGTTATGACGTAATACTACATAACGTTATACGTTATAACGCAATACCACATAACGTTATACGTTATAGCATTTTACTACATAACATTATATATTATAACGAAATACTACATAACGTGATACGATATAGCGCAATACCATATAACGCTATACACTATAACGTAATGCTATATAACGTTATACGCCATAACGTAATACCACATAACGTTATACGTTATAGCGTATTACTACATAACGTTATACTTTATAACGTAATACTACATAGCGTTATACGTTATAGCGTATTACTACATAACGTTATACGTTATGACGTAATACTACATAACGTTATACGTTATAACGTAATAGTACATAACGTTATATGTTATATCGTAGTACCAAATAACGTTATACTCCATAACGTAATACCACATAACGTTATACGATATATCATAATACTACATAACGTTATACGAGATAACGTAATACCATATAACGTTATACGTTATAACGTAATACCACATAATGTTATACGTTATAGCGTATTACTACATAACGTTATACGTTATAACGTAATACTACTTAACGTTATACGTTATAACGTAATACTACATAACGATATACGTCATATCGCAGTACTCTATAACGTTATACGATAAATCATAATACTATACAACGTTATACGTCATGTCGTAGTACTATATAACATTATACTCCATAACGTTATACCATCTAACGTTTTACGTTATAACGTAATAGTACATAACGTTATATGTTATATCGTAATACCATATAACGTTATACCTTATAACGTAATACCACATAACGTTATACGTTATATCGTAATACCATATAACGTTATACGTTATAACGTAATACCACATAACGTTATACGTTATGACGCAATACCACATACGTTATACGTTATAGCATATTACTACATAACATTATATATTATAACGTAATACTACATAACGTGATACGATATAACGTAATACCATATAACGCTATACACTATAACGTAATGCTATATAACGTTGTACGCCATAACGTAATACCATATAACGTTATACGTTATAACGTAATACTACATAACGTTATATGAAATATCGTAATGCCAAATAACGTTATACGTTATATCGCGATAGTATATAACGTTATACGTTAAATCATATTACTATACAACGTTATACGTCATGTCGTAGTACCATATAACGTTATAATCCATAACGTTATACCATATAACGTTTTACGTTATAACGTAATACTACATAACGTTACACGTTATAGTGTAATACTACATAACGTTATATGTTATACTGTAATAGTATATAACGTTATACACTGTAACGTAATACTATATAACGTTATACTCCATAACGTAATACCACATAACGTTATACGATATATCATAATACTACATAACGTTATACGAGATAACGTAATATCATATAATGTTATACGGTATAACGTAATACCACATAACGTTATACGTTATAGCGTATTACTACATAATGTTATACGTTATAACGTAATACTACATTACGTTATACTATATAACGTAATACTACATAACGTTATATGTTATATCGTAATGCCAAACAACGTTATACGTTATATCGTGATAGTATATAACGTTATACGTTAAATCATAATACTATACAACGTTATACGTCATATCGTAGTACTATATAACGTTATACGTTATAACGTAACACTACATAACGTTATATGTTATATCGTAGTACCATATAACGTTATACGTTATAACGTAATACCACAAAACGTTATACGTTATAGCGTATTACTACATAACGTTATACTTTGTAACGTAATACTACATAGCGTTATACGTTATAGCGTATTACTACATAACGTTATACGTTATGACGTAATACTACATAACGTTATACGTTATAACGTAATACTACATAACGTTATACGTCATATCGTAATACTATATAACGTTATACGTTAAATCATAATACTACACAACGTTGTACGTTATATCGTAATACTATATAACGTTATACGTTAAATCATAATACTATAAAACGATATACCTCATGTCGTAATACTATGTAACGTTATACTCCATAACGTAATACCACATAACGTTATACGATATATCATAATACTACATAACGTTATACGAGATAACATAATACCATACAACGTTATACGTTATAGCGTAATACTACGTAACGTTATACGTTATAACGTAATACTACTTAACGTTATACGTTATAACGTAATACTACATAACGATATACGTCACATCGTAATACTATATAACGTTATACGTTAAATCATAATACTATACAACGTTACACCTCATGTCGTAGTACTATATAACGTTATACTCCATAACGTTATACCATATAACGTTTTACGTTATAACGTAATACTACATAACGTTACACGTTATAGCGTAATACTACATAACGTTATATGTTATATCGTAATAGTATATAACG
>NW_025219985.1:970017-971683 GCF_014825855.1 Bombus pyrosoma | reverse complement strand
TGTTACCATATATCGTTATACGTTATAACGTATTGCTACATAACGTTACACGTTATACCGTAATACTACATAACGCTATACGTCATAACGTATTACCATATAACGTTATACGTTATAACGTAATGCTATATAACGTTACTCGTTATATCTTAATACTACATAACGATACATGTCATAACGTATTAACATATATCGTTATGCATCATAACGTAACACTACATATCGTTATACGTTATAACTTAATGCTACATATCGATACACGTTATATCTTAATACTTCATAACGATATATGTCATAACGTATTACCATATAACGTTATACGTTATATCGTGATGCTACATATCGTTATACGTTACATCGTAATACTACATAACGTTATACGTTATAACGTAATGGTTCGTAATGTTATAAGGTAAATCGTAATACTACATATCGTTATACTTTATAACGTAATACTACATTACGTTATACGTTATAAGGTAATGTTACATAACCTTATACATTATACCGTAATGCTACAAAACGTTACTCGCTATATCTTAATACTACATAACGATATATGCTATACGTTATAACGTAATGCTACATAACGTTATACGTTACATCGTAATACTACATATCGTTATACCTTATAACGTAATACTACATTATGTTATACGTTATAAGGTAACGCAACATAACGTAATACGTTATACCGTAATGCTACATAACGTTACTCGCTATATATTAATACTACATAACGATATATGTCATAACGTATAACCATATAGCGTTATACGTTATAACGTAATGCTATATAACGTTATACGTTATATCCTAATGCTACATAAGGTTATACGTTACACCGTAATACTACATAACGTTATACGTCATAACGTATTACCATATAACGTTATACGTTATATCCTAATGCTACATAACGTTATACGTTATAACGTTATGTTTCATAACGTTACACGTTATATCGTAATGCTACATGACGTTATACGTTATATCGTAATACTATATAACGCTATACGTTATACCGTAATACTACATAACGTTATACGTCATAACGTGTTACCATATAACGTTATACGTTATAACGTAATGCTATATAACGTTATATGTTATATCGTAATGCTACATAACGTTATACGTTATACCGTAATACTACATATCGTTATACTTTATAACGTAATACTACATTACGTTATACGTTATAAGGTAATGTTACATAACGTTATTCGTTATATCGTAATGCTACATAACGTTATACGATATATCGTAATGCAACATAACGTTGTACTTTATACCGTAATACTACATAACGTTCTACGTCATATCGTATTACCATATAACATTATACGTTATATCGTAATGATACATCACGTTATACGTTATAACGTTATGCTATATAACGTCATATGTTATATCGTAATGCTACATAAAGTTATACGTTATACCGTAATGCTACAAAACGTTATACGTTATAACGTAATGGTACATAACGTTATAAGTCATAACGTATTACCATATAACGTTATACGTTATACCGTAATGCTACATAACGTTATAAGTTACATCGTAATACTAAATAACGTTATACGTTATAACGTGTTACCATATATCGTTATACGTTATAACGTAATGCTATATAACGTTACTCGTTATATCTTAATACTAC
>NW_025219985.1:967433-969517 GCF_014825855.1 Bombus pyrosoma | reverse complement strand
ATATAACGTATTACGTTATATACTATTACGTTATAACGTATAACGTTATATAGTATTACGATATATCGTTTAGGCTTGTATGGTATTACGTTATAGCGTATAACGTTATATAGTATTACGTTATAACGTATAACGTTATGTGGTATTACGATATGACGTATAACGATATATGGTATTACGCTATTTAGTTTAACGTTATATAGTATTATGTTATATTGTATAACGCTACGTGGTCTTACGATATAACGTAAAACGTTATGTAGTGTTACGTTATAACGTATAACGATATATAGTATTACGATATAACGTATAACGTTATGTACTGTTACGACATAACGTATAACGTTACGTAGTATTACGATATAACGTATAACGTTATGTACTATCACGTTATAAAGTATAACGTTATGTAGCATAACGTTATAGCGTATAACGTTATGTAGTGGTCCGTTATAACGTATAACGATATATAGTATTAGGATATAACGTTATGTAGAGTTACGTTATAACGTATAACGATATATAGTATTACGATTTAACGTATAACGATATATAGTATTACGTTATAACGTATAACGTTATGTGGTGTTACGATATAACGTATAACGTTATGTGGTACTACGATATAACGTATAACGTTAAGTGGTAGTACGATACAACGTATAACGTTATGTGGTGTTAGGATATAACGGATAACGTTATGTGGTACTACGATATAACGTATAACGTTATGTGGTGCTACGATATAACGTATAACGTTATCTGGTATTACGATATAAGGTTTAACGATATGTGGTATTACGATATGACGTATAACGTTAAGTGGTATTACGATATAACGTATAACGTTATGTGGTATTACGATATAACGTATAACGTTATGTGGTGTTACGATATGACGAATAACGTTATGTGGTAGTACGATATAACGTATAACATTATCTGGTATGATGATATAAGTTATAACGTTATGTGGTATTACGATATGACGTATAACGTTAAGTGGTATTACGATATAACGTATAACGTTATGTAGTAATACGATATGACGTATAACGTTATATGGTGTTACGTTAAAACGTATAACGTTATGTAGCATTACGTCATAGCGTATAACGTTATGTAGCATTACGTTAGAGCGTATAACGTTATGTAGCATTACGTTAGAGCGTATAACGTTATGTAGCATTACGTTATAGAGTATAACGTTATGTAGCATTACGATATAACGAATCACGTTATGTAGCATTACAATATAACGTATAACGTTATGCAGTATTAAGATATAACGTATACCGTTATGTAGTGTTACGTTATAACGTATAACGATATATGGTATTACGATATAACGTATAACGTTAGGCAGTCTTTCGTTATAACGTATAACGTTATACACTATTACGATATAACATATAACGTTATGTAGCATTACGTTATAGCGTGTAACGTTATGTAGCATTACTATATAACGTATAACGTTATGTAGTGTTACGATATAACGTATAACGGTATATGGTGGTACGATATAACGTATAACTTTATGTAGCATTACGATATAACGTATAACGCTATGTAGCATTAGGATGTAACCTATAACCTTATAAGGTAATATGTTATAACGTATAACGATATATAGTATTACGATATAACGTATAACGTTATCTAGCATTACGACATAACGTATAACGTTATGCAGTATTAAGATATAACGTATAACGTTATGTAGTGTTACGTTATAACGTATAACGATATATGGTATTACGATATAACGTATAACGTTAGGCAGTCTTTCGTTATAACGTATAACGTTATGTAGTGTTACGATATAACGTATAACGGTATATGGTGGTACGATATAACGTATAACTTTATGTAGCATTACGATATAACGTATAACGCTATGTAGCATTAGGATATAACGTATAACCTTATAAGGTAATATGTTATAACGTATAACGATATGTAGTATTACGATATAACATATGACGTTATACGGTATTACGATATAACGTATAACTATATGTAGTATTACGATATAACGTATAACATTGTGCAGCATTACGTAACAACGTATAACGCTATAT
>NW_025219985.1:965682-966933 GCF_014825855.1 Bombus pyrosoma | reverse complement strand
ACGTATAACGTTATGTAGTATTACGTTTTAACGTATAACGCTATGTAGCATTACGTTATAACGTATAACGTTATGTAGTATTACGATATAACATATAACGTTATGTAGCATTACGCTATAACGTATAACGCTATATGGTAATACGTTATAACGTAGAACGTCATGTAGCATTACGATATAACGTATAACGTTATGTAGCTATACGTTATAACGTTTAACCTTATGTAGCATTACGTTATAAAGCATAACGTTATATACTGTTACGATATAGCGTATAACGTTATATGGTAATATGTTATAACGTATAACGTTATGTAGTATTACGATATAACATATAACGTTATGTAGCATTACGATATAACGTATAACGTATAACGTTATGTAGTATTACGTTATTACGTATAACGTTATATACTATTACGTTATAACGTATAACGTTATATAGTAATACGTTATAACGTAGAACGTCATGTAGCATTACGATATAACGTATAACGTTATGTAGCATTACGTTATAACGTATAACGTTATGTAGCATTACGTTATAAAGCATAACGTTATATACTGTTACGATATAACGTATAACGTTATATAGCAATACGTTATAACGTATAACGTTATGTAGTATTACGTTTTTACGTATAACGTTATATAGCGTTACGTTATAAAGCATAACGTTATGTACTGTTACGATATAACGTATAACGTTACGTAGCATTACGTTATAACGTATAACGTTATATGGTAATACGTTATAACGTAGAACGTCATGTAGCATTACGATATAACGTATAACGTTATGTAGCATTACGTTATAACGTATAACGTTATGTAGTATTACGTTATTACGTATAACGTTATACACTATTACGTTATAACGTATAACGTTATATAGTAATACGTTATAACGTAGAACGTCATGTAGCATTACGATATAACGTATAACGTTATGTAGCATTACGTTATAACGTATAACGTTATGTATCATTACGTTATAAAGCATAACGTTATATACTGTTACGATATAACGTATAACGTTATATAGTAATACATTATAACGTATAACGTTATGTAGTATTACGTTTTTACGTATAACGTTATATACTATTACGTTATAACGTATAACGTTATATACTATTACGTTATAACGTATAACGTTATATACTATTACGTTACAACGTATAACGTTATGTACTATTACGATATAACGTATAACGTTATATAGCGTTACGTTATAAAGCATAACGTTAT
>NW_025219985.1:963928-965182 GCF_014825855.1 Bombus pyrosoma | reverse complement strand
CGTTATAACGTAATGCTACATTACGTTATATGTTATGTCGTAATACTACATAACGTTATACGTTATAAGCTAATACTATATAACGTGATACGTTACAACGTCATTCCATATAACGTTATACGTTATAACGTAATGCTACATGACGTTATACGTTAAAACGTAATACTACATAACGTTATACGTTATATCGTAAAACTACGTAACGTTATAAGTAATAACGTAATGCTACATAACGTTATACCTTATAACGTAATACTATATAACGTTATACGCTATAACGCAATGCTAATTAACGTTATATGTTATAACGTAGAACTACATAACATCATACGTTATAACGTCATTCCATAAAACGTTATACGTCATAACGTAATAGTATATAACGTTATACGTTATAACGTAATACTACATAACGTTATACGATATAACGTATTACCATATAACGTTATGCGTTATTTCGTAATAGTATATATCGTTATACGTTATAACGTAGTGCTACATAACGTTATACGTTATAACGTAATAGTATATGATGTTAGACGTTGTAACGTAATGCTACATAACGGTATACGTTATATCGTAAAACTACATAACGTTATACGTTTTAACGTAATACTACATAACGTTATACTTTATATCGTAACAGTTTATAACGTTATACGTTATAACGTAATAGTATATAACGTTATACGTTATAACGTAACGCTACATAACGTTATATGTTATATCGTAATACTACATAACGTTATACGTTATATCGTAAGACTACGTAACGTTGCACCTTATAACATAATACTATATAACGTTATACGTTATAACGTAGTGCTACATAACGTTATAAGTTATATCGTAACAGTATATAACGTTATACGTTATAACGTATTATTATATAACGTTATACGTTATAACGTAATTCCATATAACGTTATACGTTATAACGTCATTCCGTATAACGTTATACGTTATAACGTAGTGCTACATAACGTTATACCTTATAACGCAATACTATATAACGTTACACGTTATAACGTAATGCTACATAACGTTATACGTTTTAACGTAATACTACATAACGTTATACGATATATCGTACCAGTCTATAACGTTATACGTTATATCGTAACAGTATATAACGTTATACGTTATATCGTAACAGTATATAACGTTATACGTTATAACGTAATAGTATATAACGTTATACGTTATAACGTAATGCTACATTAGGTTATATGTTATATCGTAATACTACATAAC
>NW_025219985.1:961749-963428 GCF_014825855.1 Bombus pyrosoma | reverse complement strand
AAAGTAAAATAAAGTATAGAATTGTTAAAATTTGAAATGAAATTAGATTGCAAAATCAAAGAATATTAGCCCGCTAGATACAAAATCTAATAGATGGACTAATCATATCTTTAGCACAGGATTTTCAGGTTTAACCCCTTCCATGTTCATTGTCAGAATCTCACTCACGTGCCCAGATGCTTCTTGGGTGGGAGGAAGGTAATGGGCATAGTAGTTTATAAGCTTAACAATTTTTTCAGCGACTGACGTTGCGTTAGCTTATCGTGCACGACGTATTTTCCACTACGTGTGTATGTGATTAGGCTGTGGAATTGCGTCGCTTTTGCTATATATTATAATCTTGAAATAGTTATGGATTGGGAAATATGAATCCAATTACCATTGAAAATAACAGTGTTAATAAATGGGGTTAATAAGTGGTTTATAAATAATAATATTACTAATTTCGGTATTAAACTACAATTATAATTACATTGATTAAAATACGACGATCTATTCTATTCAAATTGTTTCATTACATGATATACATACAATGGTCGCTAGCCATCGTCAGTCGATTTCAGGAAAATGGTACGTACTTTAGAGTGTGAAAGTTGTATATCAAACTCGGGTGTAGGAGGCGTCCCGGGACGTGTCTCTATTGTATGCCTTTGCGCCCGGGTTATGTGTGAGAACCGTGGAGCGAATGTGTTGGTGTCCTTGTTTTACCATTTCTTTAATTTTAAATATAGGTTTCCGGGTAGGATAGGTAGCATATTTTCTGGTATGAGTGTTAACCATAAGTAGGTAAGGCCGGGCAGGTTGGCACAGTCTATCGTCGGGTAGCCGCGTTTAGGCGTGTCCAACCTGTTTTGATTTGATTGGCGCTTACACATTTTGCGTTATATAGTATTATGTTATATCTTATAAGGCTGCGTGGTATTATGAAATAACGTATAACGATATGTGGTATTACGTCATAACGTATAACGTTATGAGGTATTACGATCTAACGTATAACGTTATGTGGAGTTACGTTATAACGTATAACGTTGTGCGGTATTACGATATAACGTATAACGTCATATAGCAATACGATATAACGTATAACGTTATGTGATGTTACGATATGACGTATAACGTTATATAGAATTACGTTATAACGTATAACGCTATGTGGTGTTACGACATGACGTATAACGTTATGTGGTGTTACGGTATGACGTATACCGTTACATAGTATTACGTTATAATGTAGAACGTTATGTGGTATTACGATATAACGTATAACGTTATGTGGAATTACGACATAACGTATAACGTTATGTGGTATTACGATGTAACGTATAACGTTATATAGAATTACGTTATAACGTATAACGCTATGTGGCGTTACAATATGACGTATAACGTTATATCGTATTACGCTATAACGTATAACGTTATGTGGAATTACGATATAACGTATAACGTTATGTGGTACTACCATATAACGTATAAGGTTATGTGGTGTTACGATATGACGTATAACGTCATATGGCAATACGATATAACGTATAACACTATGTGGTGTTACGATATGACATACAACGTTACATAGTATTACGTTATAACGTATAACGTTATGTGGTATTGCGATATGACGTATAACGTAATGTAGCATTAGAATATAACGTATAACGTCATATAGCAATACGATA
>NW_025219985.1:959986-961249 GCF_014825855.1 Bombus pyrosoma | reverse complement strand
CCCCGGACGTGTTACTGCGCCTGGCGAGGCAAGAACAAGGAAGGCAATCACGGAGGAGGATACGAAGCCTCCGAGATTGACGGCGACGAGAAGTTCGCCGAGGTTAGCGAATCGGCCGGACAGTGTCTTTCTCACTCCGGCCTCAGTGGCCGACGCGGAGTCACCGCTGGCAGCGGGAGGATCGCGGGCGCGTGCGAGGACCGATGATGAAGAATCGGTAGCCTCGTTCGCGTCCCGCTCGTCGCTGGCCTCGTCGGCGTCCAGGGGGACGAAGAAGAGGAAGCTGGTGACGGCATCTACCCTGGATGTCTCGGAGGACGTCGAGATTCAAATAAGGACGAGCGCGGCCGCGGACGTCGGCGCCGAAGTAACCAAACATTTGAACGATATTATGAGGGTTGCGACGACAACGTCCAACCACAAGGGAACGTTCCTCAAAACTCTGAAGGAGGCGGCGAGGTTCATAAACGCCGCGTGGAGAAACGAAGCCTCACAAAGGATAGTTTTAGCAGGTAACAGCGCGGCGTCGAGGCTCACGGAGTCGAGAATGTCCGCGCTACAGGAGGAAAACGCGGCTCTTCGCAAGGAGCTGTCGAAGAAAGCTGTGTCAGTTTTCGAATGCCCGCGGTGCGGTGGCTCCGAGGCTGACCGTGCCCCCTGCGAGGCCGCGAGCCAGAGCGTGCGATTAGATGCTCTGGAGAGGAAGGTGGATGAACTCGGACCCACCATAATACGCATGATGGAGAGAAGATTCGGGACCCTGTTGCCGCAGCAACAACAACAACAACAACAACAACAACGACAGCAACAGAGAGCTCGCGAATCAGGATGGAATGCGGATCATTCTGCCACGCGTCGCCCAGTGCGCGTCAACCACCCCCCGCCCCCCCAGGGAACAAGAGGGTGGCGAGTGGAGAGTGGTTGAGAGTAGGAGAAGTAGGAGTGGGCGAAGAAGGAGGATCGCCGAGAAGAGGCTGGAGCCCGCTGGAGGAGAAGGCGAGGTGAGGAACCGAGCGCCCGTAGCAGCACCTAGGATGAGAGGCGCGCCGAAAGCGAACGGCGTAGCCACTGCTGCTGCGACGAATAACAGGAAGGGACCGACGACACCGGCCACTCTCCCCCGTACACCGCGAACATCGGCGGTGACGCTGACGCTGTCCGAGGGAGCTAACATGTCATACGCGGATGTGGTATCGACGGCGAGGCGGACGATCCCGCTCGGTGAGATCGGCGTGCAATCCGTGATAATGAAGAAGGCGGTGA
>NW_025219985.1:953115-959486 GCF_014825855.1 Bombus pyrosoma | reverse complement strand
TACATAACGTTATACGTTGTAACGTAAAGCTACATAACGTTATACGTTATATCGTAATGCTACATAGCGTTATACGCTCTAACGTAATTCTACATAACGTTATACGTTATAAAGTAATACTACACAACGTTGTACGTCATAACGTAATGATACATATGGTTATACGTTATAACGTATTGCCATATAACGTTATACGTTACAACGTAAAACTACACAGCGTTATACGTTACAACGTAATGCTACATAACGTTATACGTTATATCGTAACGCTACAGAACCTTATACGTTATATCGTAATTCTACATTACGTTATACGCTATAAAGTAATACTACACAACGTTGTACGTCATAACGTAATGCTACGTAACGTTATACGTTATAACGTAATGCTACATAACGTTATACGTTATATCGTAAAGCTATATAACGTTATACGTTATAACGTTATACTACATAACGTTATACTACATAACGTTATAAGCTATAACGTAATGCTACATAACGTTATACGTTATAATGTTATACTACATAAGGTTATACGTTATAACGTAATGCTACATAACGTTATACGTTATATCGTAATGCTACATAACGTTATACGTTGTAACGTAAAGCTACATAACGTTATACGTTATATCGTAATGCTACATAGCGTTATACGCTCTAACGTAATTCTACATAACGTTATACGTTATAAAGTAATTCTACACAACGTTGTACGTCATAACGTAATGATACATATGGTTATACGTTATAACGTATTGCCATATAACGTTATACGTTATAACGTAAAACTACACAACGTTATACGTTACAACGTAATGCTACATAACGTTATACGTTATATCGTAACGCTACAGAACCTTATACGTTATAACGTAATACTACAGAACGTTATACGTTATAACGTAATGCTACATAACGTTATACGTTATAACCTAATGCTACATAACGTTATACGTTATATTGCAAAGCTACCTAACGTTATACGTTATAACGTAATACTACACAACGTTATACGTTACAACGTAATGCTACATAGCGTTATACGTTATATCGTAATGCTACATAACGTTATACGTTGTAACGTAAAGCTACATAACGTTATACGTTATATCGTAATGCTACATAGCGTTATACGCTCTAACGTAATTCTACATTACGTTATACGTTATAAAGTAATACTACACAACGTTGTACGTCATAACGTAATGCTACGTAACGTTATACGTTATAACGTAATAATACATAACGTTATACGTTATAACGTAATAATACATAACGTTATACGTTATAACGTAATGCTACATAACGTTATACGTTATAACGTTATACTACATAACGTTATACGTTATAACGTAATTGTACATAACGTTATACGTCATATCGTAATGCTACATAACGTTATACGCTATATCGTAATACTACATAACGTCATATGTTATATCGTAAAGCTACGTAACGGTATACGTTATACTGCATTACCATATAACGTTATACGTTATAACGTAATACTACACAACGTTATACGTCATAACGTAATGCTACATATGGTTATACGTTATAACGTATTGCCATATAACGTTACACGTTATAACGTAATACTACACAACGTTATACGATACAACGTAATGCTACATAACGTTATACGTTATATCGTAACGCTACAGAACCTTATACGTTATAAGGTAATGATATATAACGTTATACGTTATAACCTAATACTACATAACGTTATACGTTATATCCTAACACTACATAACGTTATACGTTATATCGCAATACTACATAACGTTATGCGATATATCGTAATACTACATAACGTTAAACGATATATCGTAATACTACATAACGTTACACGTTATATCGTAATGCTCCATAACGTTAAACGTTATAACGTATTACCATATAACGTTATACGATATAACGTAATACTAAATAACGTTATACGCTATATCGTAATGCTACATAACGTTATACGTTATAACGTAATGCTACATAACGTTATACGTTATGTCGTAAAGCTGCATAATGTTATACGTTATAACGTAATACTACATAACGTTATACGTTATAACGTAATGCTACATAACGTTATACGTTATAACGTTATACTACATAACGTTATACGCTATAAATTAATGCTACATAACGTTATACGTTATAACGTTATACTACATAAGGTTATACGTTATAACGTAATGCTACATAGCGTTATACGTTATATCGTAATGCTACATAACGTTATACGTTGTAACGTAAAGCTACATAACGTTATACATTATATCGTAATGCTACATAGCGTTATACGCTCTAACGTAATTCTACATTACGTTATACGTTATAAAGTAATACTATACAACGTTGTACGTCATAACGTAATGCTACATATGGTTATACGTTATAACGTATTGCCATATAACGTTATACGTTATAACGTAAATCTACACAACGTTATACGTTACAACGTAATGCTACATAACGTTATACGTTATATCGTAACGCTACAGAAGCTTATACGTTATAACGTAATACTACATAACGTTATACGTTATAACGTAATGCTACATAACGTTATACGTTATAACCTAATGCTACATAACGTTATACGTTATATCATAATGCTACATAACGTTATACGTTATATCGTAAAGCTACATAACGTTATACGTTAAATCGTAATGCAACATAACGTTACACACTCTAAGGTAATTCCACATAACGTTATACGTTATAACGTAATGCTACATAACGTTATACGTTATAACGTAATACTACACAACGTTATACGTTACAACGTAATGCTACATAACGTTATACGTTATAACGTTATACTACATAAGGTTATACGTTATATCGTAACGCTACAGAACCTTATACGTTATAAGGTAATGATACATAACGTTATACGTTATAACGTAATGCTTCATAACGTTATACGTTATGTCGTAAAGCTGCATAACGTTATACGTTATAACGTAATAATACATAACGTTATACGTTATAACGTAATGCTACATAACGTTATACGTTATAACGTTATACTACATAACGTTATACGCTATAACGTAATGCTACATAACGTTATACGTTATAACGATATACTACATAAGGTTATACGTTATAACGTAATGCTACATAGCGTTATACGTTATATCGTAATGCTACATAACGTTATACGTTGTAACGTAAAGCTACATAACGTTATACGTTATATCGTAATGCTACATAGCGTTATACGCTCTAACGTAATTCTACATAACGTTATACGTTATAAAGTAATACTACACAACGTTGTACGTCATAACGTAATGCTACATATGGTTATACGTTATAACGTATTGCCATGTAACGTTATACGTTATAACGTAAAACTACACAACGTTATACGTTACAACGTAATGCTACATAACGTTATACGTTATGTCGTAACGCTACAGAACCTTATACGTTATAAGGTAATGATACATAACGTTATACGTTATAACCTAATACTACATAACGTTATACGTTATATCGCAATACTACATAACGTTATGCGATATATCGTAATACCACATAACGTTAAACGATATATTGTAATACTTCATAACGTTATACGTTATAACATATTACCATATAACGTTATCCGATATAACGTAATACTACATAACGTTATACGTTATATCGTAATGCTACATAACGTTATACGTTATAACGTAATGCTACATAACGTTATACGATATGTCGTAAAGCTGCATAACGTTATACGTTATAACCTAATGCTACATAACGTTATACGTTATGGCGTAAAGCTGCATAACGTTATACGTTATAACGTAATACTACATAACGTTATACGTTATAACGTAATGCTACATAGCGTTATACGTTATAACGTTATACTACATAACGTTATTCGCTATAAATTAATGCTACATAACGTTATACGTTATAACGTTATACTACATAAGGTTATACGTTATAACGTAATGCTACATAGCGTTATACGTTATATCGTAATGCTACATAACGTTATACGTTGTAACGTAAAGCTACATAACGTTATACGTTATATCGTAATGCTACATAGCGTTATACGCTCTAACGTAATTCTACATTACGTTATACGTTATAAAGTAATACTACACAACGTTGTACGTCATAACGTAATGCTACATATGGTTATACGTTATAACGTAATGCTACATAACGTTATACTACATAACGTTATACGTTATAACGCAATGCTACATAACGTTATACGTTATAACGTAATGCTACATAACGTTATACGTTATATCGCAAAGGTACATAACGTTATACGTTATAACGTAATACTACACAACGTTATACGTTACAACGTAATGCTACATAACGTTATACGTTATATCGTAACGCTACAGAACCTTATACGTTATAAGGTAATGATACATAACGTTATACGTTATAACCGAATACTACATAATGTTATACGTTATATCGCAATACTAGATAACGTTATGCGATATATCGTAATACTACATAACGTTAAACGATATATCGTAATACTACATAACGTTATACGTTATAACGTATTACCATATAACGTTATCCGATATAACGTAATACTACATAACGTTATACGTCATATCTTAAAGCTACATAACGTTATACGTTATGTCGTAATGCTGCATAACGTTATACGTTATAACGTAATACTACATAACGTTGTAGGTTATAACGTAATACTACACAACGTTATACGTTACAACGTAATGCTACATAACGTTATACGTTATATCGTAACGCTACAGAACCTTATACGTTATAAGGTAATGATACATAACGTTATACGTTATAACCTAATACTACATAACGTTATACGTTATATCGCAATACTACATAACGTTATGCGATATATCGTAATACTACATAACGTTAAACGATATATGGTAATACTACATAACGTTATTCGTTATAACGTATTACCATATAACGTTATCCGATATAACGTAATACTACATAACGTTATTCGTTATATCGTAATGCTACATAACGTTATACGTTATAACGTAATGCTACATAACGTTATACGTTATGTCATAAAGCTGCATAACGTTATACGTTATAACGTAATACTACATAACGTTATACGTTATAACGTAATGCTACATAACGTTATACGTTATAACCTAATGCTACAAAACGTTATACGTTATATCGTAAAGCTACATAACGTTATACGTATTATCGTAATACTACATAACGTTATACGTTATAACGTATTACCATATAACGTTATACGATATAACGTAATACTACATAACGCTATACGTTATATCGTAATGCTACATAACGTTATACGCTCTGACGTAGTTCTACATAACGTTATACGTTATAACGTAATGCTACATAACGTTATACGTTATAACGTTATACTACGTAACGTTATACGCTATAACGTAATGCTACATATCGTTATACGTTATGTCGTAAAGCTGCATAACGTTATACGTTATAACGTAATACTACATAACGTTATACGTTATAACGTAATGCTACATAACGGTATACGTTATAACCTAATGCTACATAACGTTATACGTTATAACGGAAAGCTACATAACGATATACGGTATAACGTAATGCTACATAACGTTATACGTTATAACGTATTACCACATAACGTTATACGTTATAACGAAATTCTACATAGTGTTATACGTTATAACGTTATACTACATAAGGTTATGCGATATATCGTAATACTACATAACGTTAAACGATATATGGTAATACTACATAACGTTATTCGTTATAACGTATTACCATATAACGTTATCCGATATAACGTAATACTACATAACGTTACACGTTATATCGTAAAGCTACATAACGTTATACGTTATATCCTAACACTACATAACGTTATACGTTATAACGTAATGCTACATAACGTTATACGTTATAACGTATTACCACATAACTTTATACGTTACAACGAAATTCTACATAGCGTTATACGTTATAACGTTATACTACATAAGGTTATACGTTATAACGTAATGCTACATAACGTTATACGTTATATATTAATGCTACATAACGTTATACATTAAATCGCAATACTACATAACGTTATGCGATATATCGTAATACTTCATAACGTTAAACGGTATATCGTAATACTACATAACGTTATACGTTATAACGTAATGCTACATAACGTTATACGTTATAACGTTATACTACATAACGTTATACGCTATAACGTAATGCTACATAACGTCATACGTTATAACGTTATACTGCATAAGGTTATACGTTATAACGTAATGCTACATAGCGTTATACGTTATATCGTAATGCTACATAACGTTATACGTTGAAACGTAAAGCTACATAACGTT